>NC_061513.1:116994250-117026676 GCF_022539505.1 Lolium rigidum | reverse complement strand
GAGGAGTCCCAAGTGGACTCCCCCTTAGGGGGCCGGCCACCCCCATATGGGAGGTGGAACTCCCACCTCTAGTGGGAGTCCTAGCTTGGCTAGGTTTCCCCTCCATATGGAAGGTTTTTGGTTCGGGTCTTATTCGAAGACTTGGACACCAACACTTGGGGATCCACCTATATAATGAGGGGCATAGGGGAGGGGGCTGGCCACCACAAAGCCACAAGTTGGCCGCACCCCTTGAGGCCGGCCACCCCCTCCCAAACCCTAGCCGCCCCCTCTCCTCCATAACTCCCGCGTAGCTTTAGCGAAGCTCCGCCGGACTTCTCCACCACCACCGACACCACGCCGTCGTGTCTGTCGGATTCAAGAGGAGCTACTACTTCCGCTGCCCGCTGGAACGGGGAGGTGGACGTCGTCTTCATCAACAACCGAACGTGTGACCGAGTACGGAGGTGCTGCCCGTTCGTGGCGCCGGAACCGATCGTGATCAAGATCTTCTACGCGCTTTTGCAAGCGGCAAGTGAACGTCTACCGCAGCAACAAGAGCCTCCTCTTGTAGGCTTTGGAATCTCTTCAAGGGTGAGACTCGATACCCCCTCGTTGCTACCGTCTTCTAGATTGCATCTTGGCTTGGATTGCGTGTTCGCGGTAGGAAATTTTTTGTTTTCTATGCAACGTTATCCTACATACTCATGTCATTTACCATTGTTTTGATCGCTGCATTCATTACATATGCTTACAATAGTATGATCAAGGTTATGATGGCATGTCACTCCAGAAATTATCTTTGTTATCGTTTACCTGCTCGGGACGAGCGAAACTAAGCTTAGGGATGCTGATACGTCTCCGACGTATCGATAATTTCTTATGTTCCATGCCACATTATTGATGATATCTACATGTTTTATGCATACTTTATGTCATATTTATGCATTTTCCGGCACTAACCTATTAACGAGATGCCGAAGAGCCAGTTGCTATTTTCTGCTGTTTTTGGTTTCAGAAATCCTAGTAAGGAAATATTCTCGGAATTGGACGATATCAACGCCCAGGGGCCTATTTTCACACGAAGCTTCCAAAAGACCGAAGATGATACGAAGTGGGGCCACGAGGTGGCCAGACGCTAGGGCGGCGCGGCCTGGCCCTTGGCCGTGCCGACCTAGTGTGTGGGCCCCCTGTCAGGCCCCCTGACCTATCTCCTCCGCCTACTTAAAGCCTTCGTCGCGAAACCCCCAGTACCGAGAGCCACGATACGGAAAACCTTCCAGAGACGCCGCCGCCGCCAATCCCATCTCGGGGGATTCAGGAGATCGCCTCCGGCACCCTGCCGGAGAGGGGAATCATCTCCCGGAGGACTTTTCACCGCCATGGTCGCCTCCAGAGTGATGAGTGAGTAGTTCACCCCTGGACTATGGGTCCATAGCAGTAGCTAGATGGTCGTCTTCTCCTAATTGTGCTTCATTGTCGGATCTTGTGAGCTGCCTAACATGATCAAGATCATCTATCTGTAATGCTATATGTTGTGTTTGTTGGGATCCGATGGATAGAGAATACTATGCTATGTTGATTATCAATCTATTTTCTATGTGTTGTTTATGATCTTGCATGCTCTCCGTTATAGTAGAGGCTCTGGCCAAGTTTTTACTCTTAACTCCAAGAGGGAGTATTTATGCTCGATAGTGGGTTCATGCCTCCATTAAATCTGGGACAGTGACAGAAAGTTCTAAGGTTGTGGATGTCTTGTTGCCACTAGGGATAAAACATTAATGCTATGTCCGAGGATGTAGTTATTGATTACATTACGCACCATACTTAATGCAATTGTCTCGTTGTTTTCAACTTAATACTGGAAGGGGTTCGGATGATAACCTGAAGGTGGACTTTTTAGGCATAGATGCATGCTGGATAGCGGTCTATGTACTTTGTCGTAATGCCCAATTAAATCTCACAATACTCATCATATCATGTATGTGCATGGTCATTCCCTCTCTATTTGTCAATTGCCCAACTGTAATTTGTTCACCCAACATGCTATTTATCTTATGGGAGAGACACCTCTAGTGAACTGTGGACCCCGGTCCATTCTTTTAATCGAATACAATCTCATCGCAATACTTGTTCTACTCGTTTTCTCGCAAACAATCATCATCCACACTATACATCTAATCCTTTGTTACAGGCAAGCCGGTGAGATTGACAACCTCACCTGTTTCGTTGGGGCAAAGTACTTTGGTTGTGTTGTGCGGGTTCCACGTTGGCGCCGGAATCCCTGGTGTTGCGCCGCACTACATCTCGCCGCCATCAACCTTCAACGTGCTTCTTGGCTCCTACTGGTTCGATAAACCTTGGTTTCTTACTGAGGGAAAACTTGCCGCTGTACGCATCACACCTTCCTCTTGGGGTTCCCAACGGACGCGTGTTGTACGCGTATCAAGGAGGCTTGGATGCTATTATCCCTCACTCTACCGAGTCCACTAGAGAGGAGGTTTCTGTGGTTGATGAGATTGTTGTGTCTAGTGCATTGAAGCATGTTCCCGGGGCTCTGCTTGAAATAAAGTTTTGCGACTTCCTCGCTAGCTTGGAGGCTGATGATCCTAGATATGGCAAGACGATAGTTTGACTTCTGAAGGAGAGGGAAACCAGGAAGGAGATGGCAGGTTCGAGTAGCTTGCAGGAGAAATCTTTCAAGAACAAAAGGGAAAAAAGAGTGGTTTGATACGTCTCCGACGTATCGATAATTTCTTATGTTCCATGCCACATTATTGATGATATCTACATGTTTTATGCATACTTTATGTCATATTTATGCATTTTCCGGCACTAACCTATTAACGAGATGCCGAAGAGCCAGTTGCTGTTTTCTGCAGTTTTTGGTTTCAGAAATCCTAGTAAGGAAATATTCTCGGAATTGGACGAAATCAACGCCCAGGGGCCTATTTTCACACGAAGCTTCCAGAAGACCAAAGATGATACGAAGTGGAGCCACGAGCTGGCGACACACTAGGGCGGCGCGGCCCAAGCCCTGGCCGCGCCGGCCTAGCGTGTGGGGCCCTCGTGTGGCCCCCTGACCTATCTCCTCCGCCTACTTATAGCCTTCGTCGCGAAACCCCCAGTACCGAGAGCCACGATACGGAAAACCTTCCAGAGACGCCGCCGCCGCCAATCCCATCTCGGGGGATTCAGAAGATCGCCTCCGGCACCCTGCCGGAGAGGGGAATCATCTCCCGGAGGACTCTTCACCGCCATGGTCGTCTCCGGAGTGATGAGTGAGTAGTTCACCCCTGGACTATGGGTCCATAGCAGTAGCTAGATGGTCGTCTTCTCCTAATTGTGCTTCATTGTCGGATCTTGTGAGCTGCCTAACATGATCAAGATCATCTATCTGTAATGCTATATGTTGTGTGTGTTGGGATCCGATGGATAGAGAATACTATGCTATGTTGATTATCAATCTATTACCTATGTGTTGTTTATGATCTTGCATGCTCTCCGTTATTAGTAGAGGCTCTGGCCAGGTTTTTACTCTTAACTCCAAGAGGGAGTATTTATGCTCGATAGTGGGTTCATGCCTCCATTAAATCTGGGACAGTGACAGAAAGTTCTAAGGTTGTGGATGTGCTATTGCCACTAGGGATAAAACATTGATGCTATGTCCGAGGATGTAGTTATTGATTACATTACACACCATACTTAATGCAATTGTCTGTTGTTTTCAACTTAATACTGGAAGGGGTTCGGATGATAACCTGAAGGTGGACTTTTTAGGCATAGATGCATGTTGGATAGCGGTCTATGTACTTTGTCGTAATGCCCAATTAAATCTCACAATATTCATCATATCATGTATGTGCATTGTCATGCCCTCTCTATTTGTCAATTGCCCAACTGTAATTTGTTCACCCAACATGCTATTTATCTTATGGGAGAGACACCTCTAGTGAACTATGGACCCCGGTCCATTCTTTTACATCGAATACAATCTACTGCAATACTTGTTCTACTATTTTCTGCAAACAATCATCATCCACACTATACATCTAATCCTTTGTTACAGCAAGCCGGTGAGATTGACAACCTCACTGTTTCGTTGGGGCAAAGTACTTTGGTTGTGTTGTGCAGGTTCCACGTTGACAAACGCCGGAATCCCTCGTGTTGCGCCGCACTACATCTCGCCGCCATCAACCTTCAACGTGCTTCTTGGCTCCTACTGGTTCAATAAACCTTGGTTTCTTACTGAGGGAAACTTGCTGCTGTACGCATCACACCTTCCTCTTGGGGTTCCCAACGGACGCGTGTTGTACGCGTATCAAGCAGATTTTCTGGCGCCGTTGCCGGGGACTGAAAAAAAGTTGCACCACAGAGATTTCTAACTCCCTCGTCAAGTACGTGCCAGCATGGTTCTTTAAGGAAAGGGTCTGGAGGTGCTTGATAGATGCTTTTGGATTATGGTGGCACCTTTGAGTTGTTGAGTGTTTTCGGGTTTCTGCTTGGTTGTTCCTTGGTCTACTTTGGGCTTGGCCTTGTGGCGAGACTAGTGGGTGGTGTCCTGTAGTGTTACTGATGTATGGTTTTTACCTTGTTTTCCGCTAATTAACTGGATGCCTTCTTCTCAATTATTGAATAAGGCAAAGCTTTTGCCTCTTATTTAAAAACAACAAGGTGAAATGAGTTGGCTGCAATCTGTATCAATGATGATAGGAAGATGTCACGTAAGGATGCCAATTTTATCCACGGATCCGGGTATCCACGAATATCTGGCCCAATGGGCACGGGTATGGAGGGCTGATTATGTCCACGGATTTCATGGGGCGAATATCCGATAACTCATGGGACGGGCACGGGTAGAGGTTTTGCCCCACAGATATCCAATAGATATCTGGCTAATATGTGGGTCCCACATGCTAGTGAGACATGGGATTTCACCTAAGTCTAGATGCCCTACCCTGAGGCCAAAATCGGTGAGTTTAACATGTAACCACTAATTACTACTTCTTTCATGGCGTCCCCCGCTAACTCCCTAACACGCTGTGTGAGAGGGCTTGGCTGGAGGCCCTCCCTTCCACCTCTCCGACAATCTAGCTCTCCTCCTCCTAGGAGACGCACGGGCAGGCAGTGGGCTTGCTCTCATCATGTCGTCCTTCATCCTCCTCATATTCATTGCCTACATAATTATTGCTGAAATGCTCCGGGAATATTGTCGAAATGATGTGATGTTATGCTCAAATATGTTATGTTCGTGTACATATTATGTAAGCACATGGATATCCGGATATCTGGTGGATTTGAATTTGGAGCGACATCCATATCCATGAATACTTTCGTGAGCAGAGCAGAGCGAGGCTGATGGATTTGGACATGGATATAGTTTTGGTATATCCATCCAAACCCGCTCTATTGCGACACGCACCCTGAAGACTACCATGGCAAACACATGGCATGTCGCGAAGAGACAAAACATCAGGGAAGCCCATCTCTTGGCCCAAGCGGCAGCCAAAGCTCATGGTGCAGCCGGACCACATCGCTAGCTCAAGACTGAGTTGTGCCGGGGTCGGGACAAGTTTTTTCTAGAATCATTGCTGTAATGGATTGCCGTGAGCAGCTTCTCTTTCTTCCTCATCTAATGGACGCACACCTTTTTTTGGATTCGATCCCCTTGACGTGACGTTGAGACTTGAACCGTGTGAATTTGTGTATCAATCTATCCCGAGACTATCATGTGTGTTACATGTGGTACCAGAGCCACCGATTTTTCGACGTGTTTCTCCCAATCATGCCTAGAATTCTTTCCCTAATTTACCACCAAAATACAGTAGAAATCCATTTATGGCTTAGATTTGAGGCTCCTCGTTCTACCGTACCAGCGAGCGGTGTGAAATCGAGGGTATGAACATGGGTGGTTGAGCTCTCCAGTAAAATCCCCTCTTGTTTCATCCTCGCGATGGCGGAGTAGTTGCTGACATTTCGCAACTCCGGCGACGTGCGGCGGTAGGCCGATCGGGCACAAATCTCAAGGCAGCGAGCGGTTGCTCATATAACAATTGTGGGTTGTCAAATCCCTGCTTGACGGTGGATCCGTGTACCTTTGGCGGCGGCTGACACTAGCATCGAGCGCACAAGGGTGGATGGATAAGGACCTCACCGATCTCAAGGCGCAAGGCATTTTCTGTAGCAGAGTAGATAAAGTTCATGGCTGATACACTACAAGGATTGAGCACTTGGTTGTCGCAAGTCGACACCTCCATCACCACAGTCCAGCAGTTCATTTAAGCCATGGCACCGCGGGTAGCTGCGCTAGAGGCAGCGCGATCGAGTGTTCCTGACATACGCCTTGACTAAGGCACCACCAGCCACAAGCTCTCCAGGGTATTGAATCGGATGCTCTCCGAGCACCGACTCACGCCCTGGTCAGGGGTAAGTGGCACTCTGCCTCACGCTCTGGTTCATTTCGAGCTAGGAGACAATTTGGCAAGGATAATATGATGCATGAGAGTGATTACATTTCCTTTTCATCACATAGCGATATAAATCAACCTCGCATGCCTAAAACTGATTTTCCACGGTTTGATGGGGGAAACCCCGAATTGGTGGAAGACAGTTTGTGAAAATACTTTACCACTTACGATGTCGATATAAATTCGTGGGCCAGTTTTGCAACTATGCATTTCCATGGCAATGCTCCCTTGTGGGCACTAACTATGAAGATTTTAATAAAATAGAAACATGGAAGAGTTAGTAGTTTCTATCAATACTAAATTTAGTAAAAACAAGCATGTAAAACAACCGTTGTTCCTGCGGCATCTTTAGCCGAGGACATCCCCGGGGTCATGGCTCTGTCGATACAGATCATGCACAAGCTGCATGAGCTATGTGGGAAGCCAACTTCATTGAAGGTGGCCTTGGTTGGGACCTTGGCGGTGGCTTTGGCATATACACCAACACAATTTGGGACTAGCCAACTAACATAGGTATGCTATATCGGCTTTTAAGCATTGTTACCCCTGATGCAAAGCCCAAGAAGGAATAGACGCAAGTCCATGAAGAAGTCCGGAAGAATTCGAAGGAATCTAATTAGGAAGGCAAAGCCCATATCGGGTGAACCCACATTTGTTGTAACTCGACCGTGAGGTGGACTCTGAGACCCAGCCCGCTATATAAGGGCTGGGAGGAGCCACCGAGAGGGGACATATCAAATCCTAAAAAACACCCTTGTAACCCATGATATCGCAAAGGTTTGAGTGCTGAGATTTTTTCACTCGCCCGATTGCTCCAGACAAGTTGTTCCTCTGTGTGATGAGATTGTGGCATCCATTTTGTTGGCACATGTTGCAGGAATTCTCTTCGCTATAAAAAGCTTTGCGATTTCTCGCCAGATTGGAGGCTGATGACCATGGATCCGACAAGACGATTGTGTGCCTTTTGTAAGAGAGAGAGAGAGAGAGAGAGAGAGAGAGCAATCAGGAACAAAAGAAAGATGTGAGATAAGGTGCCCTAAAGGAGAAATCAGTAAAGAGCAAAATCAAGAAGTGTGGTTCCTCAAGGAAGGTGTCTTCTACTGCTTGATGAATATCTCCTCTTTTGGGTTCGAAGTCCTTGTTTTCGTGTTTTCACTTTTTAGTGGGGCCTTGATCCTTCGCGAAGAGATGATGAGAGGAGTTGATTCGTGTGACAAAGGTTTTTGGTTCTAGTGTGTTGGGTGCGCTTGTTGGTGTGTCGAGGCGGTCATGGAGTTTCATTCTTTAGGGGTAGTCAACATGTGTCCTTGTTGTAATGGTTTCCACCTGATTTTCATCAATTAAATGGGCAATTCTCTTTTTCTTAATCAATCGATGAGGCAAAATCTTTTGTCTCAGTTAAAAATAATAATAGAACATATAGTACTCCTATTAGTATCTATGACAATGCATGAGGGAAATCACATCAATAAACAATAAGCAGTGCAAAGAACAATAAAACAGCTTTCACTTTCTCATTATAGTAACCTACATGTGCAAACCTATGATAGGTTTCTCTGATAGAATCACAAACACCACAAACACGAAGTTCTCCATACCAATGACAAGCCAAATTGTGCTCCCCTAGAAACTGAGGCAGGTACAATGTTTAATGGGCATTGTGTTAAGGAACATACTTGGGAGTTCATGAACTATATATGTTGCTCAACGGAAGCAAAGCATAAGATCGAACACTGTGTTAACTAACTTTGCTAGAACAGTGATGGCTCCAATGTTAATGGTGGTTCCCCAGGTTTACTCAATGCTCAATGAAATTTCTATTTGCTCGAGATCCAGATATGATCCTCGAACCAATTGATAGAAATCTAGAAATGATTCTTGAACCAATTGCTTGAGATCTAGTCATGATTTCTTTTTTTGAGGAAAGGCAGTCGCATTTGCCGTCTGATTAGATAGAAAGAGCGCTATGCACAGAATGATCCAATTTATAAGCAAACGAGGAGGTCCGTTATCTAGATAACGCAACCACCAATGCAACAAACACACCTCTAGGTCCGGGGCCGCCGCCCCGACTTACCAGCCCGGACGAACTCCGCATTGTCCGAAGATGAACCAGCCAGGTCGGCAAACTCGATGTCCACACAGATCTCCAAGTCGCCACCCAAGCACCATGCCTTCGGGGCCGCTGCCCCGACGTAGCAACCAGGACGACCTTCGCATAGCTCGACGACGAACAAGCCGGGTCGACGACCTCGCCGCCCACGCAGCACCAGAACCGCCATCCAAAACCAAGCAGTGCCACGACCCCGACCCCATAGGACCGCTGCAACTGCACAGGAGATCAAGGCCGCCGCCTTGAAGATCCACCACTGTCCGGGGCCGCCGCCCCGGGCGACGCCTCCACTGACCACAGAACCGCCCAGACCAACCGACCCGAACCAGTTGCGCCGTGAGGACCAAGAGCCTCCAAGGCGACGCCTTCAAGAAGGTAACGACGCGTCCGTCGCTGCCACCTGCCTTCGAAGAAGCTTAGGTTTTCACCTGGAGGTCTTCAAACCACTTGCGTCGGATGGAATTAGAGTTCCACACTGGCGCAATCAAGAAGGTGAACGCCGCCCGCAGGCGCCGCCGCCATTGGCACCGACCGAAGACGGTGCAGGGCTTTCGCCCCGGAGCTCAATCCGTCTGCAAAGCACCGAGAAGCAGGATGGTCAGTCCAGTTCTGCCGCCAACCACCAATCTCCGCCGCAAGGCATCTCCACTGCTGCACCTCACACAACGGTAGGCAAACGCCATGCCCGGCAACGCCCAAGCTGCAGCCGCCGCTCCGGGGCCGCTGCCCGGCATCCTCACCCGCCACTGGAGCACGCCAGCCGGAGGAGATTACCTTCCCCGACAGGCAGCCCCCTCACCACCTCGCGCAGGACATGTCCGCCCGCCTTGCACAGGGCCTCCTCGCTGCCCCCGAACGAACCTCCTTCCACTCCCGCACAAGCAACCGACGAGGAATCGACGCCCCGCTGAGGATGCCACCACTCAGCGCCTCACGCACGAAGCCAAACGCGAGGCAGCCTCCTCTATCACCCGATCCGGTCGCCAAGCAGCTGACCAACCGCCCAACAACCACCATGGCCGCGACCCGCCCGGCCCAAGCAGAGCCCAGATCGGGCCCGCCTTGCAGCCGCCAGCCGTAGAGCCCCGGGCCGCCGCAGGCTTCGTCCGTCGCGACCTCTATCGCCGCTGCCCCCGCCGCCGCACCTTCCTCCATGAGCAAGAGCTTGAGCTACCTCCCGCCGGGCTTCCCCTCCCGCGAGCATGCCTCCGCCGGCCAGAGAGAAACCAGGGCCTGCCGCCGCCGGCTCCACACGGGTTTTGCCTGATGGAGACCACCGGCGAAGGCAGAGGAGGCGGTGGTGAAGAGGTGGTGGTGGCTGGTGTCACATCTGGCCCAGTTTTTATTTGGGCCAAAACTGACCCACGCACGTAAGGACAGCCCATCCAAATCAAACGCCTAAGAATCCGTCATCTTCCTCGCTAGAAAGGCCGGATGCGCGGTGGGGCGAGGCAGGGCGCGCAGCGGCCACGAAGGTCATGCGGCCGCGGCGCGCAGCTAGCGCGGAGCAGGAAGGTGGCCGGGACGACGGGAAGAGGCGGCGCTGGGCGCAGACCTTTGCTCGGCGGCGACAGCAGGGAGAGGAGGCGGCGCCAGGGTCGCGCCGAGTAGGGCGGCGCTCGCAGGAGGCCGGAAGAGCGGAGGCCGAGCAGGGCGACGGGGAAGAGGGGGCTCGCGCGGGGCTCGGTTGGAGAGCTCGGTAGCGGCGACTGCTACCGGAGGTGGCTCAAGAAGTAGCAGCCGGAGTGGTCTGGAGGCTAGAGGTGCAAGGGAGGAGAAGGGAGTCACGGGCTCACGCCGCCATGCTCCTAGCGCCTGCGCACAGTCGGGGCCTCAACATTGCCGACGGATTTGGGGATGAAACCCACGGGAGAGACATGGAAAATCTTATCATCTTAGCTATTTGTATTTTAGGCCTTTTATTTATCGTATTTCATGGAAGCATGTCCCCGCTTATCTCGGCTTTTTTTTTTTTTAGATGATCTCGGCTATTTTTAATTCGTTTTGGTTTGGTCACCCCGTCCGTTAAGCAACACAGCCGGCTGAAATTTTCTAATCTACTCCAAAGTTAGTTCAGAAAAAGTAATGTAGTCCTGCATAATCCTTCACACATGAAGTATCACTCACATGAAGTATCACTAGTTTGAACAACTCACACACGATTACAAACATTCTTCCCCACAAGCCATGTCAACTATGGTTTATGCGCAACAACTTGTGCACACAACAAATTCTGCTTCAGAAAAGGATACACCTTGATTACTATTTGACATGTAAAGTGAACAAGATGAGTCATATCAACAAATCCATTTTGATGATCCACCCAATAAATACACGTGTAAGACCACCTAACACTACATACAAATTATCTTTTTGAGGAGCACGGATACACTTTCCATAAACCAAATGCAAAGATGAAAATAAACCATGTCATCTCAGCTATAAATAGGCCCGAACCTTGAAGATCATTCTCCATCTTCCATACTTAAGACAATCATAAGCATCAGAGCACAACACCGATCACTAGTAACAACATGAAGAACTTATTCATCCTAGCTCTCTTTGCCTTAACGACAATTAGTGCTGATGCCACCACAACTCTAGGTTACGAGAAACAAGGACAACAACAACTATTTCCAGATCCACAACAACAACCACCATTTCCGCAGCAAGAACATGTTCCCTACACATGGGAGCCACCATATCCACAACAACAACCACAATTTCCGCAGCAACAACCATCCCCTCAGCAACAACAACAATTCCCTCAACAACCACCATTTTTTCAGCCATATCCGCAACAACAACAACTGAACCAGTGTAAGAAGTTTCTCTTACAACAGTGTAGCCCGGTGGCGAGAGTGCCATTCTTTCCATCGCAGATGTTGCAGCAGATTAGCTGCCAAGTGATGAGAAAACAGTGTTGCCGCCAACTGGCGGAGATCCCTATGCAGTTTCGGTATCAGGCCATCCAAAATGTCGTGCACGCCATCATCATGCAACAACAACAACCAAAGTTGGGTCAAGGTTTCTTCCAGCCTCACCAGCAGGTCCAGGGCTTCCTCCAGCCTCAACAGCTACAAGTCCAGGCGCTGCAGACACTATCGATGGTGTGTAATGTGAACATCCCACCCCCACAGTTTGGTGATGTCTCTGTCAGCATTGGTGGCTATTGAGAATATATGAGCTCTCGCCGTAGGTAGACATATCAACGATGTTTACCCTATGTAGAGGTGACAAATAAAGTGTGTTAACATGGACCCTTGTTGGTTCAAATTTGGGAATAAAAGACAAAGAAAGTTCTTGTCTCCGTGAAAATTCTTGTTGGTGTTCCTTTCATGTGCATGTTCAAACATTCATCACTAAGAACAATGTAATGCATCTTTCTAATCATTATTGAATGACTATGCATATTGGATTGAGTAGACTACTATTAAGTAAGGACAAAATGCAACTTAATTTCCTAAGGGTGTGAGGTTAACTCATCCCCGTCCGGATCTATATGCATTAACACTGAGGTTAGCCTTAGATATAATTTATGATTTATATGGGATATAATTGATTTGTTATGTGTAACAGAATGGAGAAAATATACACTAATCTTGTTCCATGCTTTATAGAAACCACAAGTTCCTTCAAACATGCATTTTTCTCTACATTCCACCCCTTTTTCGCTTGGTCTAGTTCATGCATATTTAGCTTCGCATTCCCTAGAAGGAAGGGAATGCATGAAAAAGTATACCCCAGCATACAATTTTATCTAACCCCTATTTCCCTAGGCCTAATACGTGTGTATATATATACCTTCACATTCACAAAAAGGAAGAGAATGCATGCAGAAACTACAATTTTCTATAAATGTCACCGCTCTTTCGCTCATCCTAATACGTGTGTACATACCTTCACATTCACATGAAGGAACGAAATGCATGAAAAATATATACAAATATATCATCCCTATAAAGTGTAAAGTGGACGAGTCATGTCCATGTCAACACAATAATACACATGAGGATACGAAACTTACAAATTATGTATAGACTACCAAATTAGATAGAAAGGAGTGTAAAAACAAAATATGTTGCTTTACTCATTGCCAAAGATCGATAAGGTTATGCCCTGTAAAATTGAGTTCAAAGTAAAACAATACACATGTGGCTAAGCAACTTATAATGACATTTAATACATCTTCTGAAAAAGTAGTGAGCCAAAGAAAACTTGCTTTTGGTTCTTAGTTTGGAGTGACCAGACTCAAGCTAAGCGTCACAAGCGGCAAATTTGAATTGGACTTCTTTTTGTTGTGAGAGGCGAATCAACTCACAATCCCAGCCCAGCACATACATCATTTTGCTTGTTTGCATCTCATCTCGTGTTTGTTGACTGACGACGAGGAAGTCCGGCCAGCCGGAGCCTCCCACCACATCCAAGTTCGTCAGAAGCGACAGCTCTCTCGATTGTGCATAGAGTCTCCTGAATTCCATCATCATAGCCGATCAACGGCCGGTGATCGCGCCATCTGGTAGTCCATTAATGGCGGCAGCGGGGACAACTGGCGTCAGCAGGACCAGTACGGCTATGACCAACAGCGGCGACAAGTCTCTCTTCTTCATTACCCGCACCATCATTCTACCCCTTTCTCCCATCTTGCCTCTACCACTCAGCATGATCATCTTCTTGTTCGGTTTCCAATGGATTGAACGGGATTTACATGGATTGAATTGGACTGAATCCCATATAGGTCAAATTCTCGCCTAATCCCATGTGATACACCCCAATCCAATTGGGAAGTGGGTTAAAAATGCCTAAAGGTGATCATCCTCTTCCCCTTTCTCCCTCAAATATCCGTCGTCTTATGACCTCTCTTTTCCCTTTTGTTTTCCACCTGCAGGTTATAAGAGTGATGATACGTCTCCAACGTATCGATAATTTCTTATGTTCCATGCTTGTTTTATGACAATACCTACATGTTTTATACATACTTTATGTCATATTTATGCATTTTCCGGCACTAACCTATTGACGAGATGCCGAAGTGCCAGTTCCTGTTTTCTGCTGTTTTTGGTTTCAGAAACCCTAGTAAGGAAATATTCTCGGAATTGGACGAAATCAACGCCCAACATCTTATAATTCCACGAAGCTTCCAGAACACCGGAGAGACACCAGAGGATAGGCCCAGGGCCACCACACGTGTGGGCGGCGCGGCCCAGGGGGGCGCGCCCCCCTACTGTGTGGCTGCCCCGCAGCCCCTCCGACTCCGCCTCTTCGCCAATTTAAGTCTCCCTGACCTAAAACATCGACACCGATTGACGAAACCCGAGAAAACCTTCCAGAGCCGCCGCCATCGCGAAACTCCAATTCGGGGGACAGAAGTCTCTGTTCCGGCACCCTTCCGGGACGGGGAATTGCCCCCGAAATCATCTCCACCGCCATCTCCACCGCCATCTTCACCGCCATCGCTGTCTCCATGATGAGGAGGGAGTAATTCACCCCCGGGGCTGCGGGCTCTGCTGTAGCTATGTGGTTCATCTCTCTCTTTGTGATCTAGTTGAATATCATCTATGTGCTACTCTAGTGATGTTATTAAAGTACTCTATTCCTCCTCCATGATGTAATGGTGACAGTGTGTGCATCATGTAGTACTTGGCGTAGTTTATGATTCTGATCTCTTGTAGATTATGAAGTTAACTATTACTATGATAGTATTGATGTGATCTATTCCTCCTTTCATAGCCTGATGGTGATAGTGTGCATGCTATGTTAGTACTCGGTATAATTGCGTTAGTCTATCATGTACTCTAAGGTTATTTAAATATGAATATCGAATGTTGTGGAGCTTGTTAACTCCGGCATTGAGGTGCTCTTGTAGCCCTACACAATTAATGGTGTTCATCATCCAACAAGAGAGTGTAGAGTGGTTTTATTATGTGATCAATGTTGAGAGTGTCTACTAGTGAAAGTATGATCCCTAGGCCTTGTTTCCAAATACTGCAGTCATCGCTTATTTACTGTTTTACCGCATCTTTACTTCCTGCAATATTACTACCATCAACTGCACGCCGACAAGCTATTTTCTCGGTGCCGTTACTACTGCTCATATACATTCATACCACTTGTATTTCACTATCTCTTCGCCGAACTAGTGCACCTATACATCCGACAAGTGTATTAGGTGTGTTGGGGACACAAGAGACTTCTTGTATCGTGATTGCGGGGTTGCTTGAGAGGGATATCTTTGACCTCTTCCTCCCTGAGTTCGATAAACCTTGGGTGATTCACTTAAGGGAAACTTGCTGCTGTTCTACAAACCTCTGCTCTTGGAGGCCCAACACTGTCTACAGGAATAGAAGCGTGCGTAGACATCAAATTATTTTTTGGCGCCGTTGCCGGGGAGGTAAGGTAAAAGGCACTCACACTCCGGTCCCAGGCAACAAAGTTATTTTCTGGCGCCGTTGTAAGTGCTCGAAGCTATTTCCTTTAGATCCTGCAATTGCATCTTTTTGTTTCTTGTTTTTATTTCACTAGTTAGACATAATGGAAAGCAACATGGAGCTTTTTAATCTATTTCCTGAGTTAAGACATGGATGGTTTGATGCGAAAATTAAAAAACCCATGGAACATATTAGTATGAACGCTTTGAACACCATTGTTACTAATGATATGGAAAATTCTAAGCTTGGGGAAGCTGGTTTTGATGAGCTTGATATTTTTAGTCCCCCAAGCATTGAGAAGAAAATTTTCTTTCATGATACTTTGCCTCCTATTTATGATGATTATAATGATAGTGGTCTTTTGGTGCCGCCTACTACGGAGAGTACATTTTATTATGATTACTATGCCTCCTACACTTGATGAGAATAATAATGATAGCTACTTTGTTGAATTTGCTCCCACTACAACTAATAAAATTGATTATGCTTATGTGGAGAGTAATTATTTTATGCATGAGACTCATGATAAGAATGCTTTATGTGATAGTTATATTGTTGAGTTTGTTCATGATGCCACTGAAAATCTTTATGAGAGAGGAAAATATGGGTGTAGAAGTTTTTATGTTACTAAAACACCTCTCTTTTTGCTGAAAATCTTGAAGTTGCGCTTGTCTAGTCTTTCTATGCTTGTTGCATTATACTTCATGAATTTGTTTATTTATAAGATTCCCTTTCATAGGAAGTGGGTTAGACTTAAATTTGTTTTGAATTTGCCTTTTGATGCTCTCTTTTGCTTCAACTCTTATTTCTTGCGAGTGCATCATTAAAATTACTGAGCCCATCTTAATGGCTATAAAGAAAGCACTTCTTGGGAGATAACCCATGTTTTTATTTTACTACAGCAATTTTGTTTTATATTTGTGTCTTAGAAGTTGTTACTACTGTAGCAACCTCTCCTTATCTTTATTTTATTGCATTGTTGTGCCAAGTAAAGTCTTTGATAGCAAGGTTGATACTAGATTTGGATTTCTGCGCAGAAACAGATTTCTGTCTGTCACGAATTTGGGCAGGGTTCTCTGTAGGTAACTCAGAAAAATCTTCCAATTTACGTGCGTGATCCTCAGATATGTACGCAACTTTCAATCAATTTGAGAATTTTCATTTGAGCAAGTCTGGTGCCTCTAAAAAATTCGTCTTTACGGACTGTTCTGTTTTGACAGGTTCTGCCTTTTATTTCGCATTGCCTCTTTTGCTATGTTGGATGGATTTCTTTGTTCCATTGACTTCCAGTAGCTTTGAGCAATGTCCAGAAGTGTTAAGAATGATTGTTTCACCTCTGAACATGTGAATTTTTGATTATGCACTAACCCTCTAATGAGTTGTTTTGAGTTTGGTGTGGAGGAAGTTTTCAAGGATCAAGAGAGGAGGATGATACAATATGATCAAGGAGAGTGAAAGCTCTAAGCTTGGGGATGCCCCGGTGGTTCATCCCTGCATATTTCAAGAAGACTCAAGCATCTAAGCTTGGGGATGCCCAAGGCATCCCCTTCTTCATCGACAACATTATCAGGTTCCTCTAGTGAAACTATATTTTTATTCCATCACATCTTATGCGCTTTACTTGGAGCGTCTGTATGTTTTTGTTTTGTTTTGTTTGAATAAAGTTGGATCCTAGAATTCATTGTGTGGGAGAGAGACACGCTCCGCTGTTGCATATGGACAAATATGTCCTTAGCTTTACTCATAATGTTCATGGCGAAGGTTGAATCTGCTTCGTTAATTGTTATATGGTTAGAAACGGGAAATGCTACATGTGGTAATTGGTAGAATGTCTTGAATAATTTGATACTTGGCAATTGTTGTGCTCATAAGGATCATGTTTAAGCTCTTGCATCATATACTTTGCACCTATTAGTGAAGAAATACATAGAGCTTGCTTAAATTTGGTTTGCATGATTGGTCTCTCCAAGGTCTAGATATTTTCTAGTAAGGGTTTGAACAACAAGGAAGACGGTGTAGAGTCTTATAATGCTTGCAATATGTTCTTATGTGAGTTTTGCTGTACCGGTTCATACTTGTGTTTGCTTCAAACAACCTTGCTAGCCTAAGCCTTGTATTGAGAGGGATTACTTCTCATGCATCCAAATCCTTGAGCCAATAACTATGCCACTTGTGTCCACCATACCTACCTACTACATGGTATTTCTCCGCCATTCCAAAGTAAATTGCTTGAGTGCTATCTTTAAACACTTCAAAAGTTATTACCTCTTATTTGTGTCAATGTTTTATAGCTCATGAGGAAGTATGTGGTGTTTATCTTTCAATATTGTTGGGCAACTTTCACCAATGGACTAGTGGCTTCATCCGCTTATCCAATAATTTTGCAAAAAGAGCTGGCAATGGGGTTCCCAGCCCCAAATTAATTAACCTTCATAATTTTACAAAAAAAAGACACTCCTCCATGGTATGTGATTGTTGGACGGCACCCGAGGATTCGGTTAGCCATGGCTTGAGAAAGCAAAGGTGGGGAGGAGTGTCATCTAAATAAAACTAAAATAAAAAGGTACTCCTTCATGGTATGAGATTGTTGGCAGGCACCCGAGGATTCGGTTAGCCATGGTTTGTGAAAGCAAGGTTGGAAGGAGTGCCACCCAAAAATAAAAATCTTTCATGGGAGCCGCTCTTTGAAGGTCTGTCTGGCAAGGGGTTAGAGTGCCCACTACCATTCGTTGACAACAACAAACACCTCTCAAAACTTTACTTTTATGCTCTCTTTATGTTTTCAAAATAAAAGCTCTAGCACAAATATAGCAATCAATGCTTCCCTCTTCGAAGGGCCATTCTTCTACTTTTATGTTGAGTCAGTTTACCTATTTCCTTCTATCTTAGAAGCAAAAATTTGTGTTAACTGTGCATTGATTCTTACATGCTTGCATATTTGCACTTATTATATTACTTTATGTTGACAACTATCCATGAGATAAATATGTTACAAGTTGAAAGAAACCGCTGAAACTTATATCTTCCTTTATGTTGCTTCAATGCCTTTACTTTGAATTTATTGCTTTATGAGTTAACTCTTATGCAAGACTTATTGATGCTTGTCTTGAAAGTACTATTCATGAAAAGTCTTTGCTATATGATTCAATTGTTTACTCATTGTCTTTACCATTGCTTCGAATCGCTGCATTCATTACATGTGCTTACAATAGTATTGATCAAGATTATGATAGCATGTCACTTCAGAAATTATCTTTGTTATCGTTTACCTACTCGGGACGAGTAGGAACTAAGCTTGTGGATGCTGATACGTCTCCAACGTATCGATAATTTCTTATGTTCCATGCTTGTTTTATGACAATACCTACATGTTTTATACATACTTTATGTCATATTTATGTATTTTCCGGCACTAACCTATTGACGAGATGCCGAAGTGCCAGTTCCTGTTTTCTGCTGTTTTTGGTTTCAGAAATTCTAGTAAGGAAATATTCTCGAAATTGGACGAAATCAACGCCCAACATCTTATAATTCCACGAAGCTTCCGGAACACCGGAGAGACACCAGAGGAGAGGCCCAGGGCCACCACACGTGTGGGCGGCGCGGCCCAGGGGGGGCGCCCCCCCTACTGTGTGGCTGCCTCGCAGCCCCTCCGACTCCGCCTCTTCGCCTATTTAAGTCTCCCTGACCTAAAACATCGACACCGATTGACGAAACCCGAGAAAACCTTCCAGAGCCGCCGCCATTGCGAAACTCCAATTCGGGGGACAGAAGTCTCTGTTCCGGCACCCTGTCGGGACGGGGAATTGCCCCGGAGTCATCTCCACCGCCATCTCCACCGCCATCTTCACCGCCATCGCTGTCTCCATGATGAGGAGGGAGTAATTCACCCCCGGGCTGAGGGCTCTGCTTGTAGCTATGTGGTTCATCTCTCTCTTTGTGATCTAGTTGAATATCATCTATGTGCTACTCTAGTGATGTTATTAAAGTACTCTATTCCTCCTCCATGATGTAATGGTGACGAGTGTGTGCATCATGTAGTACTTGGCGTAGTTCATGATTGTGATCTCTTGTAGATTATGAAGTTAACTATTACAATGATAGTATTGATGTGATCTATTCCTCCTTTCATAGCTTGATGGTGACGAGTGTGCATGCTATGTTAGTACTCGGTATAATTGCGTTGGTCTATCATGCACTCTAAGGTTATTTAAATATGAATATCGAATGTTGTGGAGCTTGTTAACTCCGGCATTGAGGTGCTCTTGTAGCCCTACACAATTAATGGTGTTCATCATCCAACAAGAGAGTGTAGAGTGGTTTTATTATGTGATCAATGTTGAGAGTGTCTACTAGTGAAAGTATGATCCCTAGGCCTTGTTTCCAAATACTGCAATCATCGCTTATTTACTGTTTTACCGCATCTTTACTTCCTGCAATATTACTACCATCAACTGCACGCCATCAAGCTATTTTCTGGTGCCGTTACTATTGCTCATATACATTCATACCACTTGTATTTCACTATCTCTTCGCCGAACTAGTGCACTTATACATCTGACAAGTGTATTAGGTGTGTTGGGGATACAAGAGACTTCTTGTATCGTGATTGCAGGGTTGCTTGAGAGGGATATCTTTGACCTCTTCCTCCCTGAGTTCGATAAACCTTGGGTGATTCACTTAAGGGAAACTTGCTGCTGTTCTACAAATCTCTGCTCTTGGAGGCCCAACACTGTCTACAGGAATAGAAGCGTGCGTAGACATCAAGTGAGAGACCCGCATAATTGTTGAGAGTATGAGAGGTTGGAGAAATTGTTCCCTAGTATCTGTATTAAACCCCAAAGTTGAAAATCTAACACAATTTTGGATAGTGGCTTTGCACTTTGGGTCTTAAGAACATATGAAAATAAAATCATGGATCTAACGAATTCTAGATATTATGGCTACAGATGTTTGTTGAGTAAATATGACGACTTGTGTTTTGTGCATACATGCTAAGGAAGTGCAAAGATTCCTCTTGTCCTTTTTGTACGATCCACACATTTTTCATATTTTTTTATCAAGTCATGAACAACTTGTTTATTTATCTGAACAATGCAAATAAATGGAAATCTTCACACTTTGAGCAAAATGATGAAGCCGTGTAAAGCATTACTAATATAATCCATAACCATTAGTTATACAGCATTATAAACCTGAAAAATGTCATGATATGCTAATGCCACTTCATCTTACCAACTAATAGTAGAACACTCCAAAGTTAGTTCAGAAAAAGTAATGTAGTCCTGGACAACCCTTAACACATGAAGTATCACTAGTCTGAATAACTCACACAAGATTACAAACATTCTTCCACACAAACCATGTCAACTATGGTTTATGCACAACAACTTATTCACACAACAAATTCTGCTTCAGAAAAGGATACACCTTGATTACTATTTGACATGTAAAGTGAACAAGATGAGTCATATCAACAAATCCATTTCGATGATCGACCCAATAATACATATGTAAGACCACCTAACACTACATACAAATGATCTTTTTGAGGAGCATGCATACACTTTCCATAAACCAAATGCAAAGATGAAAAGAAACCATGTCATCTCAGCTGTAAATAGGCCCGCACCTTGAAGAGCATTCTCCATCTTCGATACTTAATTAAGACAATCATATGCATCCGATCACAGCATCGATCACTAGTAACAACATGAAGAACTAATTCATCCTAGCTCTCCTTGCCTTCACGACAATTAGTGTTGATGCCACCACAACTCTGGGTTACGAGAAACAAGGACAACAACAACTATTTCCAGATCCACAACAACAACCACCATTTTCGCAACAAGAACCCTTTCCCTACACATGGTAGCAACCGATTCCACCGCAATAACAACCACAATTTCTGTAGCAACAACCATCCCCTCAGCAACAACAACAACAATTCCCTCAACAACCACCATTTATACAGCCATATCTGCAACAAAATTGAACCAGTGTAAGAAGTTTCTCTTACAACGGTGCAGCCTGGTGGCGAGAGTGCCATACTTTCCATCGTATATTGTGTGGCCTTTGAGACATAACATTTTCAGTTGAAACTAGGTTTCCCTGTAATACATTATATAGGGAATGGTATGGTTGAGATAGATGCGTGTTGACTAGCCATGTGTCCTCCCCAAATTGAGTTTACTCGTCATTACCCACCTTCAAAGAACCGCATTTAAAGAACTCATACTTTGATTTCATTAGGCACTTCCAAAAAGGTGAGTCCATTGATTTGGGTTTTACTTGGGATATAGATTTAGAGTAAAGATATTTATTTTGTATGAGTTCTTATTATACCCCTTGTTTGGGTAAGAGTTTAAAAATCACTTTTTTTAACATACACTTATTCTTGATATCAAGCACTTCCACTCCAAGGCCACCCTGATGCTTTCGTCGACAAATGAAGATCCATCGATTTAGCCTATACTTCCTCTTATGGACATCGCTTTGCCAAAAAAATGTGATATAAAGAAATCCAATATTTCCATACCCTTTTCGGCATTTCAAAGAAATATAAGCATTGGTAGGCTAGTTAAAACTCAATTAATTAGCACTAAACGATCACCATATGACAATAGTTTTCCCATCCAACTTGCTAAAGTTTTTTCTCAAAATGATCCTCTATGGCTTTCCATTCATTATTTTTAAATTTTCGAAAATGAATTGGGATTCCCAAATATTTGAATGGGAATGATCCAGTTTCAAATCAAAAGAGGTTCATATAATCCTCCACAACATCCTTAGCCCCATCAAAAGAGAAAACTTTGCTCTTATGGAAGTTAATTTTCCGTCCCGAGAGTTGTTCGAAGATACATAGAATCAACTTCATATTAAGCGTTTTTTCAAGATTGTATTCCAGAAAAATAAGTGTTTCATCCACATACTGCAAGATGAAAATGCCACATCAACTAGATGTGGTATCAAACCATCAACCTCACCGTCTTCCTTAGCACGTGCAGTTAAAATTGCAAGCATATCGTTAAACAACATAGGTGACAGCGGGTAACCTTGTCTCAATCCTTTCCTAGTTGGAAATAATTAACTATGTCATGATTAACCTTAATACCAACATTGCCTTTGCTAATAAAATTATCTATGCGATGACACCATTTAGGGTTAAACCCCTTCATCCGCATGACCTGCTGTAAGAAAGGCCACTTAACCTTGTCGTACGCCTTTTCGAAGCTCATGAATAGCCCCGTGAAGAATTAGTACTCGTTCCATAATATGTCTCACTGACATGAAGGACATTTGCGTGGGCCTGATAACAATATGCACAACCTTAGTAAAATGATTTCTTCCCACCTTTGCGAAGATTTTAGAACTTACATTCAATAGGAAGATCGGTCTGTACTTGCTGAATCTGAACAACATTCTCTTCTTTAGGGAGCAAAATTATAGTGCCGAAATTTAGATGAAAGAGAAGAAGTTCCCCTCATTGGAAAAGTTCGAACAAGTTCATCAGATCCTTTTTAACTACTGACCAAATTTTTTGATAAAACTCGGACAGAAACCTATCTGGCCCGGGAGATTTATTCTTTTCCATGTGCAGAATGGTCTCATACACCTAATTGAAGATAGTCATGTAACTTGTGTTCCTTGGTCGATACACCTGACCAGTCGATAACATCGTGATTAAGATGCTTTCTTTGTGGGTGGATTTAATTTTCCTATCAGATGGAGAATCGGTGCCTGATGTGTAATAGAGATGAGACGCTACCGTGGTAAGATTCATGTCTTCGATTTTTTTAACATAAGGCCTCAGGCTTCGCTTTATATATAAAGCCTCGAACAGGGACATTACATAGTCGGTTACAACATAGATAACGTCATAAGTGCTAGCAAATACAACACAACGCTTGAAACAAGCCAACAAGGGTAAAAGAGAGAAACAAACAGGCAAAACTAAGCCTCCATAAGCATCACGTCGACGTCCTCAGGCTCTAGTTTACACGTGCAACCTCCTCACTGCACCCATCGCCTCGTCCAGTCGTGTTCTGTTCATCGCTAGACTTCATAAGAATTGACATTTGAAAGAACATATCAGATGGGTTGGAGATCATTTTCCCCTCGATAGTTAGTTTATTGCGGATATTTCACAAAGTTCAGCACATGGCTGCGAAAGTGAACCAAACTATCCTACGGAGGGAACCCGGGAGCCAGGGGCGTATCCAGTTGGGGTGCCATGCCCCCCCTCCAAAATACCATTTTTTTCTTCTTATAGACAAGTATTAGGACTAATTCCATGCTATATCAGGAATTAAAATGCAAGATAATTAAATTTTTGTGGTCAAAGCTTCGCAACCCCACCTATCTGATCCTAGATCTGCAAAAAGGCAAAAAAAAAAAAAACTTTCTAAGCAGCTCCAAGAATAATTCCTTCAGGCTGTGTTTGGATGCATAGAATCCTATATGGAATTGAATTGGACTTTCAGTTTCCAAATCTAAGATGGAAATGAATTGGCTCTGAAATAGAATTCAGCTGTTTGGATGTGCTCGGAATTTCATGTTGAATTCGAAGGTGAATGCAATTCCAAATCCTGTTTGGATGTGCAAACCCTGGAATTAGGTGTTTTGTTAAATTTAAACAATATGAAGCACACACAAAAATTGACCACAGCTATCCATTCGTGTCCATATAAAAAAAAACGAAAGCAGAATCAAACGGCCTCATCCCAATAATAAAAATAAACGAGGTAGACCACAGTTATCCATCGGCCTCATCCCCATCGTTCCCAGCTCCGGCCAGCACTTGCCGGCGAGGCGGCCGCCGTCTCCACCTCCGCCTGCTAGGGGCCGAGCGCTGCGCGCCTCCGCTCGCGGACCGCGTGCCTCCGCTCGCAGGGGACGAGCGCCGCGCGCCTCCGCTCGCGGCCAGGAGCCTCCACCACGCGCCTCCGCTCGCGGCCAGGGGCCGAGCGCCGCGGCCATGGGGCCGAGCGCCGCGCGCCTCCGCTCGCGGCCAGGGGACGAGCGCCGCGCGCCTCCGCTCGCGGCCAGGTGCCTCCGCCGAGCGCCTCCGCTGTCCAGAGCTCGCGGGAAAGGGCCGCCGCCGTTCACCCTGTGCTAGCCGTCGAGCGCAACTGCCGGGAGAAGAGGAGGGGCTGAACTTGCGTCGGGATGGAGGCGGCGATGGGCGCGTTGCTGCTTGCTCTTTTGCGCTCGCGAGGAAGAGGCTTCAGTTTCCGAGCGATTCCGAGGGTCTGACCTCGGAAAGTTTTGCGGGATGTTAACACATACCGATTCGGCTGTGGAATTTGGGCTCGGTTTCCACGCTCCAATTCTAAGACCGATCCAAACGGTGGAAACTGCTCACGAATTCCAGATTCGGTGATTCCGAGCCCAATTCCATGCATCCAAACACAGCATCAGAGTTTTGCACAAAGCTGGCTTGCACTAAGCACAGCGAGCCAAGCGAAGAACTGGCATGGGGGCGTCGCTAGCCCAAATGCACGCTGTGAAGCAAGTTTGAGTGGCGCCAATAAACTGTGCGGCATACGTAGAGGCCGCCGAGTACACTGTACACGCCGTCCGCGGTGCAACGCCAAGAGACGCAGTCCGGTCACACAGACCACCAGCAGTTCGATCACACAGCCAACTGCGGCAAGTCACGTTTCAAGTGCCTCAACCAAATCGTTCATGGCGTGAGCAATAGTTAGATTCTTGCGGGTGCAGGCCTGAAATAGATTTGGAGCCATTTCATCGATGCAGACCTTCCCAGCCAGCGGTCAGTCTAGAACACCAGTCGCTCGCCTCGCCATGGCTTAGATGGATAGCGACGTCCAGGTCTGCCAAACCCGCGTTCTCAGAGCGATGCTGGTGGCCTGCATATCGTGGATGCCCAAGCCGACGTAGATCTCTGGCCTGCATACTGATCTCCACTTGACCAGGCATTTTTTTTTTGAGCCAAATATCTGAACTTTTTTTTTTTGAAACGAGGCAAAAGACTTGCAGTTTTCATTAATAGAGTAGAAGTACAGAATTTGGCCGGTTTATTAACGGAAAACCGGCCGAAAACCGAAACAAGTGCCCCGACGCTCGTCATGGAGCACGACCGCCGCGGGGGCACAGAGCCACCCTGGCAACCCACACAAGATACACAGGGCTCCGAAGCGAGAAGTCGCCGCGGTTGACCTTCAACGTCATCGTCATCACTCTTCAGCGACTCCGACTTCACCGAAGAACCAACCACCAAGACCCCGCCGAAGCGGCACCGTGAAGCTCAAGCCGGCCACCGCCAAACAAGCGACTCCTCGTGAAGCAACAGGCAGCTCCGACTCTGATGACAAGCTCCGAAGAGGATAAGCGCAAGACATGCGCCGAGGAAGATCATCGCCGAGAGGGCCACCCAGCAGGTCATCGTACGCTGCTCAAATGAAGAAACTCGACAAACCATAGCAGCTCCGACTCCACCGCAAGCGAAACACAAGACGAGGAAGCTCGGACGCTCGCTGAAGCCAAGGTCTTGACGCTACCAAAACATCGCTCACCACCGCCATCGTTGCCACACAAGCCACCACACGGACCTCACACATCACCGGCCACCCGCCGAGATGCCGTACAAGTCCAGCCTCAGGAAAGCACGCTGGGGAACAAAGTCTTCAAGACCACGCCCCCAAGAGGGAAGCGACGTGGATCGACGCCGTCGTCCGGCCCTGCCACGGCCTAGGCTTTCACCCGAAGAACTAAGCTCCGGGAGCGGAGGAGGTTGAAGGCTCCATGAAGGCCCCCAAGATGATAGCGACATCCGCAGCTGCCGCGCCATCAGCTTTCGCTCGGAGCAGCCGAACCTCCGCACTCCCACGTTGCCGAACGGAGATGAGGGAGACCCACAACGCCGCCGGCCTGCGAACCACTAGCACAGCACCTCCCACGCGGCGACGACGCCACACCACATAGGACCACCAACCTCACCGCCGGCAGGAGCCGACGCCCGCCGCGACGAGCAACCGACAACAACCGGCAGATCACCACCCGCAGCGGAAGAAGCAGGGGAGAGGGGCTGCCACCCCGCTCACCCTCGCCGGACAGCAGCTGTGAGCCGCCGTCGATGACGCCACATCTGGGAGGAGCCGGAGCTCCGCCCGCCGCCGCGCCGCTTCGAACCACCGGGGGTGCAGATGGGGGCGCCGAGCCAGGCCGCCGGCCGACCAGGCCGAGCCAGCGACCCGGAGCAAGCCCGGGCAGGCCCGCAGGAGCCCATGTGGGCCCTGTGCACGCGCCGCCAAGCCCCGCCGCGCCCCGCTGCACCACCTCCGGCCCCCGACCTCGACCTGGCCACGGACCACCTGCCGCCCGCAGCCCCGCCGGCGCCCAGCCGCCAGCCCGCCGCACATCGCCGCGCCCGGGCGAGCTCCTCCTCGCCAGGGGACGCGGGAGGGGGAGAGAATGCCCCGCCGCCACCTTCCCCGGGGGCGCGCGCGGCTTTGCCGGCCCCCCTCCAGCGGTGGCGAAGCGAGGGAGAGGGGTGGAGGGGTGAGAGGCGGCGGCGGCAGGGTTCCCCCCTTGTCGCCAGAGGAGGGCAACGCGGGGGGAGAGAGGGAGCGTTTTTCTGTATTAATATCTGAACTATATTAAGTAAGGAAACTGGAAATTACAAGAACAGTCCAGACATGGGACGACTGTCCCCATTTCACAGAAGGAACCCTGAAGAAACAAAAAAATAACAAACAAGCCCTTGGGATCTTCTGCGCAGAACCTGATCCGCTGCCGCACGCCTCGGAGCCTCATCGTCGCCGGAAGGAGAGAAGAAGCTCCCGCGCGCCACAGCTGAGTCGCCGGAGAGGAACTTAGAGGAGAACTCCTCGTTGAAGTCGCTCTGTATTGGTCAACCTTGTATATTCTCATGCTCTATCATACTATCTTGAGGTGTATATAGAATTCTTCATTTGTTTGGATGCTCTAAATCTTATTTAACCATAGCTCAACTTATGAGACTATCATGACGCCGACTTAGAGCCATAACTTAAATTCTTCACTTGGAATCAAGCACT
Source organism: Lolium rigidum (assembly GCF_022539505.1). NCBI lineage: Eukaryota > Viridiplantae > Streptophyta > Magnoliopsida > Poales > Poaceae > Lolium > Lolium rigidum. Next base: position 116,999,648 of record NC_061513.1, on the reverse strand, counting down.
CAAGATCTTGATCATTCATTGATTAAGCTAGAGCATGGCTAATATTGAGTTCCTCATAAGAACTCCATCTTGATTTCTTCCTCTTGATCATATCACATATATATCTTCAAATCGATGATCTTGATGCCAATACACAAGGTATATCTTAATCTTCATGGCATCCATACTTGAATCCAACATATGGAATACAAGTAGTACATATGGAATATTCCTTCATATAAACTCAATGAAAACATTAGCCCATAGGGGTTGTCATTAATTACCAAAACCACACATAAGGGCAATGTACCCTTACACATATCCACCTGGCACCAACATTATGCTTGCATGCTATATGGCTATATTCTTATTGGCTATTGCTGCCTTGACTCCCTATCCAGTCCTATTGGAAATCGATATGTCCACATGCCATCTCCCAGTTGGCTACGCCTGACATATACCCTTCGGGTACCCATTGTTAGTATACCTTGCTCGGCCCGGCCCAATATGGAGAAGGCCCAACAAGGCAACCCGAAGAAGTAGTCGACTAGGACTCTTGTAAAACCCTAGGCTGGTTGCATATATAAAGCTAGCCAGGGCACCCGATAGAGGGGAGGACAACAGATAGACAACATAGCTCCGCTACGGCGGCACCATGTAAACATACTTATGCTCATATACTAGATTGCTAGCAGCATGTAGGGATCCTCCACCGAGGGGACCCGAAGCTGGGTACATCGTGTGCCTAATCTCGTTCCTGGAATCTCCATCGTCGCTCTCGCCCGAAACCCAAGTCTACAATCTGTAGGCATTGGCGAGGTGATCCCTCGTCAACGCCCACTTTCATAAGGTTACACTTTACATGTAAGCAATACGTTCACACAGGTGGCATGCTAAGACAGAATCAAAGAAACCAAAGTTCAACCATATCATTAGGAGAGATATCGACAGACCCATCCACGCAGTGACATAGCGGGTAAGGCCCTCACGAAGTCACAACTGCACTCACTATTGAAACTCCACCACAGGTCTCTTTTTCACACCACGGCCTATAGCTTACAAGCACAACACGAGCAACATTGTCTCCCCGGTCTGCTCCTCCGCAATGGCAGCTTCCACCATGGCACACTCCTCCCCAACTCTTGCAGATAAGCTCTCCACCTCCAATGTGTTCAGCGAGGGCCGCATTAAGATGCGCAAGGCGGCCTCCAAGTCCAAGCCTACCGCGTCTGGAAGCTCGTGGTACGGCCATGACCTTGCCCTCTACCTTGGCTCATTGTCAGGGCAGCCACCATCCTACCTCACCGGTGAGTTCCCTGGGGACTACGGGCTGGGGCACAGCTGGTCTCTCGACCGATCCTAAGACATTCGCCGAGAATAGGGAGCTTGAGGTGATCCACTGTTGGTGGGCCATGCTCTACGTGCTTGGGTGTGTCTTCCCGGAGCTTGTAGCTCGCAATGGTGTCAAATTCGGTGAAGCAGTTTGATTCAAGGCCGGATCTCAGATCTTCAGTGAGGGTGGCCTAGACTACCTCGGCAACTCCAGCCTCGTCCACACACAGAGCATCCTCACCATTTGGGATTGTCGGGTCGTGCTCATGTGCGTTGTTGAGGGGTACCGTGTTGCAGGTGGCCCACTCGGGGAGATTATTGACCCACTCTACCCCGGCGGAAGCTTCAACCCTCTTGGCTTGGCTGAAGACCCAGAGGCATTCACAGAGCTCAAGGTGAAGGAGATCAAGAATGACCGGCTTGCCATGTTCTCCATGTTTGAATTTTTGTGCAAGCCATCGTAACTAGCAAGGGGCCCCTAGAGAACCTTGCTGACCACATCGTCGACCCTGTCAACAACAATTCCTGGGCATTCTCCACGAACTTCACCCTCGGAAAGTGATTGATCGGGCCATGCAAGTCATTGCGCAACTTCGAAAGCAGGGTTTTGAGCTTATTGCCAATGGGCATTGGAAACATGGAACTGATGGCTGTGGTGAAATAAGTGTTTTTTCCACCTACATTTGTTGATTCGGGTTGGTTGTATCATGTAATATCATTTGATTGGTTTATGACACAAGAGTGAGATAGACTTGCAAGAATTGATGTAAAGTATGGAATGATTCCATGCAGTGTCTGGAAGACCAATGGGAAAGGAAAGATTAAATCGTATCAATCAAAACAAAAGCGGCTTAGCCCGAGAGGACTACTCACACATCACGACTAATATAACAATAATAAATATTAAAATAAAATTACCTGAAGGTGACCTCATAATTGATAGTCTTACAATATCGCTAATCGCGATGAAATAAAGATACGAATGGAATGGCTATTAAGCTGGCTAGTGGAATGTCTACGAAGATAGGTGATGGCGGCGGCATCGCTTCGGCGTTGAGGAATGGATAGATGTCTCTATGACGGCTGCTGCCCACTTCTTTGAATTCAAATTCATCCGAATTGATATGTTCCAAGTTGGAACATCACGATTGCATAGGAAACATATCAATTAGTGCGAACGTCCAAAGACTCATATCAATCGCCCACAAGATTGATTAAAACCATGGAATAAGCATAAGAGATCATATCAATTAGTGTGAACGTGCGAAGATTCGAATCAATCACCCACAAGATTGATTAAAACCACGGGCTGCTATAGTGTTTACCACAGGTTTCTGTTTTATGTTTGGAATCTAGTTTGAGCACATGTGTCCGGAGACGAGCAATTTGACTTGTACCAACACTAATTTAGTTCTCAAACTGTGGACCCCATTATATATTATATATAGAGGGCGTCAAAGATGATACCCAATTTAGTAATGGGTGTAGCATTATTTCACAACAGGGCATCTTCGCAGCACGTACAGTACAGTTCACCTTCTCCCCGCCGCCGTCACCGGAGCCTATAGGTAGCCATACAGGCAGACACAATAAGAACATCATGGCTGATCTGTTTGGTATTTTGCAGATGCTGCATGGATGTTTTGGTGTTTTCCCATATCAACGGTGTTTGTTTTAAAAGAAATGACACATCTGAAAGTATTAAGTATATGGAGGGAGAGACGCATGTTCAGAAGGTTATCTGGAATTGCCAGAAAGTAGTTTGAGCACAATTATCCGGGCGTACATCAATTTTGTTATGCGGAGTATAGAATGCCAACTTCTGGAATGGGTAATATTTTGTTATGCGGAGTATAGAATGCCAACTTCTGGAATTGGTACTATTTTGTTATGCGGAGTATAGAATGCCAACTTCTGGAATGGGTACTATTTTGTTATGCGGAGTATAGAATGCCAACTTTTGGAATGGGTACTTTCTCACGTGTCATACTCTTCACCTGAGAGAAGGCTTAGGAGACGATTAGGGTTTATTTTTGTCTCCCGTCCGTGTAGCCGGCGATTTTCCTCGCTTATGTGGCTTTCGGGCTATGGAGACGGGGTGGATCTCAGCCCCCGTCGGCGTGACGGCTCCGTTCCTCTGGTTTTAGTTTTTTGGTTTGGTGGGGCAGCGGCGCAACGCACATGTATCCGGAGACGAGCAATTTGATTTGTACCAACACCAATTTTAGTTGTCAAACTATGGATGCCATTATAGAGGGCCTCAAAGATGATGCACAATTCAGCAATGGACGTGACATTTAACTAGAGGGCATCCTCACAAGAATTACGGCAACTGGCCTAGGGAGAACCCTGGATGGCCTTAGACATCTGCAGCTAGCTTACCCTTGTTTGGGGTAGTGATGTTTTTGTCTGTAGGTTGTGCTCGGTGTCCTGTAGGCTACATTTTGAGCTTTCCCAAAAAACTCTATAACTTGAATGTTGTAAACCTCGGTTGGTTTCAGAAATGGAACGCTTTATGTTTGGAATTGTAGAAAGTAGTTTTTTTCTAGAATGTTCAGAAAGTAGTTTTAGCACGATTATCCAGACTGTACCAACACCAATTTTGTTCCGGAGTATAGAAAGCATCAAAGATGATGCCAACTTTTGTGATGGGTACTGTATAACATTTCACTACAGAGCATCTTGGCAAAAATTACAGGTACAGGGTGAACCTATAGTTGAGTACATATGGGCGGAGTGGAGCACGGGGATGTACGATAATACTGTTCACCTTCTCGCCTCACCGGAGGCAGATCTTACAGAGGAGGGCAGTGGCACCTTTTGCTCGGCTGAATGGCTCCTCAAATGGTGTAGTCTGACCACTGCTGTATGAAGGAGGTATGGTCCATGGACTCCCCCGGCGGCATGTCATCGCCCTTCTTCCCGCCGATCAGTCTGGCGGGGTTCCCCACGGCGGTGCTCTTCGGCGGCACATCGATGAGCACGACCGAGCCGGCCCCGATCTTGGCGCCGGCGCCAATGAGGACGTTGCCCAGTATGGTGGCCCCGGCGCCAATCAAGACGCCGTCCCCGATCTTGGGGTGGCGGTCGCCGACGGCCTTGCCGGTCCCGCCGAGGGTGACGTGGTGGAGGATGGAGACGTTGTCCCCGACGACGGCGGTCTCGCCGATGACGACGCCGGTGGCGTGGTCGAGGAGGACGCCCTTGCCGATGGCGGCGGCGGGGTGGATGTCGACGGCGAAGACCTCGGCGACCCGGGACTGGAGCGCGAGCGCGAGGGCGCGGCGGGACTGCGCCCAGAGCACGTGCGCGACGCGGTGGGCCTGCACGGCGAGGAAGCCCTTGTAGTTGAGGAGGCAGTGGGAGAAGCCCGCGCAGGCGGGGTCCCGCGAGCGCACGGCGAGCAGGTCGGCGACGGCGGCGGCGCGGACGGTGGGGTGCGCGGCGAGGGAGGCGAGGAAGAGGTCGTAGAGCAGGGTGGAGAGCAGCGTGGAGGAGCAGAGCTTGTTGGCGAGGTGGAAGGCGAGGGAGCGGTCGAGGGAAGGGTGGGAGAGCACGGTGGCGTAGAGGAAGGACGCCAGCGCCGGCTCCGCGTCCGCGTCGCGGCGCGCCTCCGCCTTGATCTGGGACCAGACCCAGGATTCCTCGCTGTCTGATTCTGGGGGCGGGTAGGCCGGTACGATGGCCGGGTGGAGCGCCGGCGGCGCGTGGCGGCGCGGCTGGGGATCGGGGTCTGCGCGGAGGGGCTGCCCGGCCGTCATTGTCGTCGCCTCTACGGTGTCTGGGCGCCGTCCGCGGGAGAGAATGTATAGGAGGCAGGGGCCGCGTGCAGACACGTCGTGGACCTCCTCGCCAATCCAATTCCAAGCTTATCCCAACCAACCCAAGGTGGTACACGCAACACGACCCCACACGTAGACCACGAGCCCGAGTTGCCGACCGCAACAGGGCCCCCTCCCCGGGATGGGCCGATTGACTTCGGTGGCTTAGCTTGGCTTTGCCCTCGACAAAAAAAACAGGAGAGAAAAACTGCCATGCGTGCGAATGAAGAATCCCAAAATCTAATTATTCCCATGGCACCGTGTAG
>NC_061513.1:116916093-116994150 GCF_022539505.1 Lolium rigidum | reverse complement strand
TTTCCATCGCAGATGTTCGTGATTAACAAGTGATGAGCAGTGTTGCCTTCAATGGCGGAGATCTATGCGATTTCGATCAGGCCATCACAAAATGTCGTACACGCCATCATCATGCAGCAACAACAATGACCAAAGTTGGGTCAGGGTTTCTTCAAGCCTCACCGGCCAGGTCCAGAGCTTCCTCAGCCTCAGGCTACAAGTCCGGGGGCGAAGCTGCCGGACACTATCGATGGTGTGTAATGCTGAACATCCCACCCCCACAGTTTGGTGATGTCTCTGCTCGGCATTGGTGGCTATTGAGAATATGAGCTCATGGTAGGTAGACATATCTGCGATGTTTACCTATTAACTGAGGTGACAAATAAAAGTGTGTTAACATGGACCCTTGTTGGTTCAAATTTGGGAATAAAAGACAAAAGAAGTTCTTGTCTCGTGAAAATTCTTATTGGTGTTCCTTTCATGTACGTATTCAAACATTCATCACTAAGAACAATGTAATGCATCTTTCTAATCATTATTGAATGACTATGCATGTTGGATTGATAGACTACTATTAAAGTAAGGACAAAATGCAACTTAATTTCCTAAGGGTGTGAGGTTAACTCATCCCCGTCCCGGATCTATATGCATGCTGACACTGAGGATTCAGCCCAACAGATATAATTTATGATTTATATGGGATATAAGTGATTTGTTATGTGTAACAAGAATGGAGAAAATATACTAATCTTGTTCCATGCTTTATAGAAACCACAAGTTCCTTCAAACATGCATTTTCTACATTCCACCCCCTTTTCGCTTTGGTCTAGTTCATGCATATTTAGCTTCGCATTCCCTAGAAGGAAGGGAATGCATGAAAAAGTATACCCCAGCATACAATTTTATCTAACCCTATTTCCCTGGGCCTAATACGTGTGTATATATATACCTTCACATTCACAAAAAAGGAAGAGAATGCATGCCCAGAAGCTACAATTTTTCTATAAATGTCACCGCTCTTCCGCTCCATCCTAATACGTGTGTACATACCTTCACATTCACATGGAAGGAACGAAATGCATGAAAAATATATACAAATATATCATCCCTACAAAGTGTAAAAGTGGACGAGTCGTGTCCATGTCAACACAATAATACAACATGAGGATACGAAACTTACAAATTATGCTTATGAGACTACCAAATTAGATAGAAAGGAGTGTAAAAACAAAATATATTTACTTTATATTTGTAGATAAGGTTATGCCCTGTAAAATTGAGTTCAAAAGTAAAACAATACACATGTGGCTAAGCAACTTATAATGACATTTAATACATCTTCCGAAAAAGTAGTGAGCCAAAGAAAACTTGCTTTTGGTTCTTAGTTTGGAGTGACTTTCGGGACTCAAGCTAAGCGTCACAAGCGGCAAATTTGAATTGGACTTCTTTTTGTTGTGAGAGGCGAAATCAACTCACAATCCCAAATGCCTAAAGACATACATCATTTTGCTTGTTTGCATCTCATCTCGTGTTTCGTTGGCCGACGACGAGGAAGTCCGGCCAGCCGGAAGAACCTCCCACCACATCCAAGTTCGTCGAGCGACGGCTCGCTCGATTGTGCATAGAGTCTCCCGAATTCCATCATCACAGCCGATCAACGGCCCGGTGATCCGCGCCCATCCGAGTAGTCCATCAACGGCGGCAGCTGACGATCAAGCGCGTCAGCAGGACCAGTAACTGACTTATGACCGACAAGCCGCAGACAAGTCTCTCTTCTTCATTACCCGCGCCATCATTCTACCCCTTTCTCCCATCTTGCCTCTGCCACTCAGCATGATCATCTTCTTGTTCGGTTTCCAATGGATTGAGACGGGATTTGCGTGGATTGAGATTGGACTGAATCCCATATAGGTCAAATTCTCGCCTAATCCCATGTGATACACCCCAATCCAATTGGGAAGTGGGTTAAAAATGCCTAAAGGTGATCATCCTCGTCCCCTTTCTCCCTCAAATATCCGTCGTCTTATGACCCTCTCTTTTTTCCCTTTGTTTTCCACCCGAGGTTATAAGAGTGATGATACGTCTCCAACGTGTCGATAATTTCTTATGTTCATGCTTGTTTTGTGACGATACCTACATGTTTTATACACTACTTTTTATGTCATATTTATGCATTTCCGGCACTAACCTATTGACGAGATGCGAAGTGCCGATTCCTGTTTCTGCTGTTTTCGGTTTCAAGAAACCCTAGTAAGGAAATATTCTCGGAATTGGGCCAAATCAACGCCCCAACGATCATATAATTCCACGAAGCCTCGAACACCGGAGAGACACCAGCAGGATAGGCCCCGTGGCCACCACACGTGTGCGGCCGCGCAGCCCGTGGGGGCGCGCCCCGCTGCCGTGTGGCCGCCGCCAGCACTCCTCCGACTCTCCGCCTCTTCGCCAATTTAAGTCTCCCCGACCAAAACAGCCGACACCGGTTGACGAAACCCGAGGAAAACCTTTCCAGAGCGCCGCCGCCATCGCGAAACTCCAATTCGGGCACAGAAGTCCTCTGGCCCGCACCCTTCCGGACGGGAATTGCTCCAAATCATCTCCACCGCCATCTCCACCGCCATCTTCACCGCCATCGCTGTCTCCATGATGAGGAGGAGTAATTCACCCCCGGGGCTGCAGGACTCTGCTGTAGCTATGTGGTTCATCTCTCTTTTTTGATCTAGTTGAATATCATCTATGTGCTACTCTAGTGATGTTATTAAAGTAGCTCTATTCCTCCTCCATGATGTAATGGTGACAGTGTGTGCATCATGTAGTACTTGGCGTAGGCTATGATTGTGATCTCTTGTAGATTATGAAGTTAACTATTACTATGATAGTATTGATGTGATCTATTCCTCCTTTCATTAGTGCGATGGTGGTAGTGTGCATGCTATGTTAGTACTCGGTATAATTGCGTTGGTCTATCATGCACTCTAAGGTTATTTAAATATGAACATACGAATGTTGTGGAGCTTGTTAACTTTCCGGCATTGAGGTGCTCTTGTAGCCCTACACAATTAATGGTGTTCATCATCCAACAAAGAGAGTGTAGAGTGGTTTTATTATGTGATCAATGTTGAGAGTGTCCACTAGTGAAAGTATGATCCCTAGGCCTTGTTTCCAAATACGGCATCACCGCTTGTTACTTGTTTTACCGCATCTTTGCTTCCTGCACATATTACCCATCAATGCACGCCGCAAGCTATTGCAGGTACCGTTACTACTGCTCATATACATTCATACCACTTGTATTTCACTATCTCTTCGCAGAACTAGTGCACCTATACATCGACAAGTGTGTTAGGTGTGTTGGACACAAGAGACTTCTTGTATCTGTGATTGCGGGGTTGCTTGAGAGGGATATCTTTGACCTCTTCCTCCCTGAAGTTCGATAAACACTTGGGTGATTCACTTAAGGAAACTTGTTGCATTCTACAAACCTCTCTGCACTTGGAGGCCCAACACTCGTCTACAGGAATAGAAGCGTGCGTGAACATCAAACTATTTTTGGGCGCGTGGTGCAGTGTGGAGGTAAGGTCAAAAGGCACTCACACTCAGGTCCCAGGCAACAAAGTTATTTACAGCGCTAGTTGCTAAGTGCTCGAAGCTATTTCCTTTAGGATCCCTGCAATTGCATCTTTTTGTTTCTTGTTTTTATTTCACTAGTTAGGCATAATGGAAAGCAACATGGAGCTTTTAATCTATTTCCTGAGTTAAGACATGGATGGTTTGATGCGAAAATTAAAAAACCCATGGAACATATTAGTATGAAGCGCTTTGAACACCATTGTTGCTAATGATATGGAAAATTCTAAGCTTGGGGAAGCTGGCTTTGATGAGCTTGATATTTTTAGTCCCCCAAGCATTGAGGAGAAAATTTTCTTTCATGATACTTTGCCTCCTATTTATGATGATTATAATGATAGTGGTCTTTTGGTGCCACCTACTATGGAGAGTAAATTTTATTATGATTAACTATGCCTCCTACACTTGATGAGAATAATAATGAGTAGCTACTTTGTTGAATTTGCTCCCACTACAACTAATAAAATTGATTATGCTTATGTGGAGAGTAATAATTTTATGCATGAGACTCATGATAAGAATGCTTTCATGTGATAGTTATATTGTTGAGTTTGTTCATGATTGCTACTGAAAATCTATTATGAGAGAGAAAATATGGTTGTAGAAGTTTTCATGTTACTAAAACACCTCTCTTATGCTAAAAATCTTGAAGTTGCACTTGTCTAGTCTTTCTATGCTTGTTGCATTATGCTTCATGAACTTGTTTATTTACAAGATTCCTTTTCATAGGAAGTAGGTTAGACTTAAATTTGTTTTGAATTTGCCTCTTGATGCTCTCTTTTGCTTCAACTCTATTTCTTGCGAGTGCATCATTAAAGTTACGAGCCCATCTTAATGGCTATAAAGAAAGCACTTCTTGGGAGATAACCCATGTGTTTATTTTACTACAGCAATTTTGTTTTATATTTGTGTCTTGGAAGTTGTTACTCATTGTAGCAACCTCTCCTTATCTTTATTTTATTGCATTGTTGTGCCAAGTAAAGTCTTTGATAGTAAGGTTGATACTAGATTTGGATTCTACTGCAGTGAAACAGATTTCTTGCTGTCACGAATTTGGGCGGTGATTCTCTGTAGGTAACTCAGGAAAAATCTGCCAATTTACGTGCGTGATCCTCGGATATGTACGCAACTTTCATTCAATTTGAGCATTTTCATTTGAGCAAGTCTCGGTGCCTCTAAAAAATTCGTCTTTACGGACTGTTACATTTTGACCAGTTCTGCCTTTTATTTCGCATTGCCTCTTTTGCTATGTTGGATGGATTTCTTTGTTCCATTAACTTCCAGTAGCTTTGTGCAATGTCCAAGTGTTAAGAATGATTGTGTCACCTCTGAACATGTGAATTTTTGATTATGCACTAACCCTCTAATGAGTTGTTTTGAGTTTGGTGTGGAGGAAGTTTTCAAGGATCAAGAGAGGAGGATGATACAATATGATCAAGGAGAGTGAAAGCTCTAAGCTTGGGGATGCCCCGGTGGTTCATCCCTGCATATTTCAAGAAGACTCAAGCGTCTAAGCTTGGGGATGCCCAAGGCATCCCCTTCTTCATCGACAACATTATCAGGTTCCTCTAGTGAAACTATATTTTTATTCCATCACATCTTATGTGCTTTACTTGGAGCGTCTGGATGTTTTTTGTTTTGTTTGAATAAAATGGATCCTAGCATTCATTGTGTGGGAGAGAGACACGCTCCGCTGTTGCATATGGACAAATATGTCCTTAGCTTTACTCATAATGTTCATGGCGAAGGTTGAATGCTCTTCGTTAAATTGTTATATGGTTGGAAACGGGAAATGCTACATGTAGTAATTGGTAGAATGTCTTGAATAATTTGATACTTGGCAATTGTTGTGCTCATAGGATCATGTTAAGCTCTTGCATCATATACTTTGCACCTATTAATGAAGAAATACATAGAGCTTGCTAAAATTTGGTTTGCATGATTGGTCTCTCCAAGAGTCTAGATATTTTCTAGTAAGGTGTTTGAACAACAAGGAAGACGGTGTAAGAGTCTTATAATGCTTACAATATGTTCTTATGTGAGTTTTGCTGCATCGGTTCATACTTGTGTTTGCTTCAAATAACCTTGCTAGCCTAAGCCTTGTATTGAGAGGGATTACTTCTCATGCATCCAAATCCTTGAGCCAATAACTATGCCATTTGTGTCCACCATACCTACCTACTACATGGTATTTCTCTGCCATTCCAAAGTAAATTGCTTGAGTGCTATCTTTAAACACTTCAAAGTTATTACCTCTTATTTGTGTCAATGTTTTATAGCTCATGAGGAAGTATGTGGTGTTTATCTTTCAATCTTGTTGGGCAACTTTCACCAATGGACTAGTGGCTTCATCCGCTTATCCAATAATTTTAGCAAAAAGAGTCGGCAATGGGGTTCCCGAGTCCCAAATTAATTAACCTTCATAATTTTATAAAAATAGACACTCCTCCATGGTATGTGATTGTTGGACGGCACCTGAGGATTCGGTTAGCCATGGCTTGAGAAAGCAAAGGTGGGGAGGAGTGTCATCTAAATAAAACTAAAATAAAAAGGTACTCCTTCATGGTATGAGATTGTTGGCGAGGCACCAGGGGATTCGGTTAGCCATGGTTTGTGAAAGCAAGGTTGGAAGGAGTGCCACCCAAAAATAAAAATCTTTCATGGGAGCCGCTCTTTGAAGGTGCGTGCAGGCAAGGGGTTAGAGTGCCCACTACCATTCGTTGACAACAACAAACACCTCTCAAAACTTTACTTTTATGCTCTCTTTATGTTTTCAAAATAAAAGCTCTAGCACAAATATAGCAATCAATGCTTCCCTCTGCGAGGAGGCCATTCTTCTACTTTTATGTTGAGTCGGTTTACCTATTTCCTCTATCTTAGAAGCAAACATTTGTGTTAAGCTGTGCATTGATTCTTACATGCTTGCATATTTGCACTTATTATATTACTTTATGTTGACAACTATCCATGAGATAAATATGTTACAAGTTGAAAGAAACCGCTGAAACTTATATCTTCCTTTATGTTGCTTCAATGCCTTTACTTTGAATTTATTGCTTTATGAGTTAACTCTTATGCAAGACTTATTGATGCTTGTCTTGAAAGTACTATTCATGAAAAGTCTTTGCTATATGATTCAATTGTTTACTCATTGTCTTTACCATTGCTTCGAATCAGCTGCATTCATTACATGTGCTTACAATAGTATTGATCAAGATTATGATAGCATGTCACTTCAGAAATTATCTTTGTTATCGTTTACCTACTCGGGACGAGTAGGAACTAAGCTTGTGGATGCTGATACGTCTCCAACGTATCGATAATTTCTTATGTTCCATGCTTGTTTTATGACAATACCTACATGTTTTATACATACTTTATGTCATATTTATGTATTTTCCGGCACTAACCTATTGACGAGATGCCGAAGTGCCGAGTTCACTGTTTCTGCTTGTTTTTGGTTTCAGAAATTCTAGTAAGGAAATATTCTCGAAATTGGACGAAATCAACGCCCAACATCTTATAATTCCACGAAGCTTCCGGAACACCGGAGAGACACCGGAGAGGAGGCCTAGGGCCACCACACGTGTGGGCGGCGCGCGCCGAGGGCGCCCCTCTGTGTGGCTGCCTCATAGCCTCTCGACTCCGCCTCTTCGCCTATTTAAGTCTCCACGACCTAAAACATCGACACCGATTAGACGAAACCCGAGAAAACCTTCCAGAGCCGCCGCCATTGCGAAGCTCCAATTCGGGGACAGAAGTCTCTGTTCAGGCACCCTGTCGGGACGGGAATTGCCCGGAGTCATCTCCACCGCCATCTCCACCGCCATCTTCACCGCCATCGCTGTCTCCATGATGAGGAGGAGTAATTCTCCCAGAGTGAGGGCTCTGTTGTAGCTATGTGGTTCATCTCTCTCTTTGTGATCTAGTTGAATATCATCTATGTGCTACTCTAGTGATGTTATTAAAGTACTCTATTCCTCCTCCATGATGTAATGGTGACAGTGTGTGCATCATGTAGTACTTGGCGTAGTTCATGATTGTGATCTCTTGTAGATTATGAAGTTAACTATTACAATGATAGTATTGATGTGATCTATTCCTCCTTTCATAGCTTGATGGTGACAGTGTGCATGCTATGTTAGTACTCGGTATAATTGCGTTGGTCTATCATGCACTCTAAGGTTATTTAAATATGAATATCGAATGTTGTGGAGCTTGTTAACTCCGGCATTGAGGTGCTCTTGTAGCCCTACACAATTAATGGTGTTCATCATCCAACAAGAGAGTGTAGAGTGGTTTTATTATGTGATCAATGTTGAGAGTGTCTACTAGTGAAAGTATGATCCCTAGGCCTTGTTTCCAAATACTGCAATCATCGCTTATTTACTGTTTTACTACATCTTTACTTCCTGCAATATTACTACCATCAGCACCGCGCCATCAAGCTATTTTCTACGATGCAGTTACTATTGCTCATATACATTCATACCACTTGTATTTCACTATCTCTTCGCCGAACTAGTGCACTTATACATCTGACAAGTGTATTAGGTGTGTTGGGGATACAAGAGACTTCTTGTATCGTGATTGCAGGGTTGCTTGAGAGGGATATCTTTGACCTCTTCCTCCACGAGTTCGATAAACCTTGGGTGATTCACTTAAGGGAAACTTCTTGCTTCGTTCTACAAATCTGCTGCTCTTGGAGGCCCAACACTGTCTACAGGAATAGAAGCGTGCGTAGACATCAAGTGAGAGACCCGCATAATTGTTGAGAGTATGAGAGGTTGGAGAAATTGTTCCCTAGTATCTGTATTAAACCCCAAAGTTGAAAATCTAACACAATTTTGGATAGTGGCTTTGCACTTTGGGTCTTAAGAACATATGAAAATAAAATCATGGATCTAACGAATTCTAGATATTATGGCTACAGATGTTTGTTGAGTAAATATGACAGCTTGTGTTTTGTGCATACATGCTAAGGAAGTGCAAAGATTCCTCTTGTCCTTTTTGTACGATCCACACATTTTTCATATTTTTTTATCAAGTCATGAACAACTTGTTTATTTATCTGAACAATGCAAATAAATGGAAATCTTCACACTTTGAGCAAAATGATGAAGCCGTGTAAAGCATTACTAATATAATCCATAACCATTAGTTATACAGCATTATAAACCTGAAAAATGTCATGATATGCTAATGCCACTTCATCTTACCAACTAATAGTAGAACACTCCAAAGTTAGTTCGGAAAAAGTAATGTAGTCTGGACAACCCTTAACACATGAAGTATCACTAGTCTGAATAACTCACACAAGATTACAAACATTCTTCCACACAAACCATGTCAACTATGGTTTATGCACAACAACTTATTCACACAACAAGTGCAGCTTAGAAAAAGGATACACCTTGATTACTATTTGACATGTAAAGTGAACAAGATGAGTCATATCAACAAATCCATTTCGATGATCGACCCAATAATACATATGTAAGACCACCTAACACTACATACAAATGATCTTTTTGAGGAGCATGCATACACTTTCCATAAACCAAATGCAAAGATGAAAAGAAACCATGTCATCTCGAGCAGTAAATAGGCCCGCACCTTGAAGAGCATTCTCCATCTTCGATACTTAATTAAGACAATCATATGCATCCGATCACAGCATCGATCACTAGTAACAACATGAAGAACTAATTCATCCTAGCTCTCCTTGCCTTCACGACAATTAGTGTTGATGCCACCACAACTACAGGTTCACGAGAAACAAGGACAACAACAACTATTTCCGGATCCACAACAACAACCACCATTTTCAGCAACAAGAACCCTTTCCCTACACATGGTAGCAACCGATTCCACCGCAATAACAACCACAATTTACTGTAGCAACAACCATCCCCTCAGACAACAACAACAACAATTCCCTCAACAACCACCATTTATACAGACCATATACTGCAACAAGATTGAACCAGTGTAAGAAGTTTCTCTTACAACGGTGCAGCCTGGTGGCGAGAGTGCCATACTTTCCATCGTATATTGTGTGGCCTTTGAGACATAACATTTTCAGTTGAAACTAGGTTTCCCTGTAATACATTATATAGGGAATGGTATGGTTGAGATAGATGCGTGTTGACTAGCCATGTGTCCTCCCCAAATTGAGTTTACTCGTCATTACCCACCTTCAAAGAACCGCATTTAAAGAACTCATACTTTGATTTCATTAGGCACTTCCAAAAGGTGAGTCCATTGATTTGGGTTTTACTTGGGATATAGATTTAGAGTAAAGATATTTATTTTGTATGAGTTCTTATTATACCCCTTGTTTGGGTAAGAGTTTAAAAATCACTTTTTTAACATACACTTATTCTTGATATCAAGCACTTCCACTCCAAGGCCACCACCGATGCTTTCGTCGACAAATGAAGATCCATCGATTTAGCCTATACTTCCTCTTATGGACATCGCTTTGCCAAAAAATGTGATATAAAGAAATCCAATATTTCCATACCCTTTTCGGCATTTCAAAGAAATATAAGCATTGGTAGGCTAGTTAAAACTCAATTAATTAGCACTAAACGATCACCATATGACAATAGTTTTCCCATCCAACTTGCTAAAGTTTTTCTCTCAAAATGATCCTCTATGGCTTTCCATTCATTATTTTTAAATTTTCGAAAATGAATTGGGATTCCCAAATATTTGAATGGGAATGATCCGAGTTTCAAATCAAAAGAGGTTCATATAATCCTCCACAACATCCTTAGCCCCATCAAAGAGAAAACTTTGCTCTTATGGAAGTTAATTTTCCGTCCGAGAGTTGTTCGAAGATACATAGAATCAACTTCATATTAAGCGCTTTTTCAAGATTGTATTCCGGAAAAATAAGTGTTTCATCCACATACTTGCAAGATGAAAATGCCACATCAACTAGATGTGGTATCAAACCATCAACCTCACCGTCTTCCTTAGCACGTGCAGTTAAAATTGCAAGCATATCGTTAAACAACATAGGTGACAGCGGGTAACCTTGTCTCAATCCTTTCCTAGTTGGAAATAATTAACTATGTCATGATTAACCTTAATACCAACATTGCCTTTGCTAATAAAATTATCTATGCGATGACACCATTTAGGGTTAAACCCCTTCATCCGCATGACCTGCTGTAAGAAAGGCCACTTAACCTTGTCGTACGCCTTTTTGAAGCTCATGAATAGCCCCGTGAAGAATTAGTACTCGTTCCATAATATGTCTCACTGACATGAAGGACATTTGCGTGGGCCTGATAACAATATGCACAACCTTAGTAAAATGATTTCTTCCCACCTTTGCGAAGATTTTAGAACTTACATTCAATAGGAAGATCGGTCTGTACTGCTGAATCTGAACAACATTCTCTTCTTTAGGGAGCAAAATTATAGTGCCGAAATTTAGATGAAAGAGAAGAAGTTCCCCTCATTGGAAAAGTTCGAACAAGTTCATCAGATCCTTTTTAACTACTGACCAAATTTTTTGATAAAACTTCGGACAGAAACCTATCTGGCCCGGGAGATTTATTCTTTTCCATGTGCAGAATGGTCTCATACACCTAATTGAAGATAGTCATGTAACTTGTGTTCCTTGGTCGATACACTGACCAGTCGATAACATCGTGATTAAGATGCTTTCTTTGTGGGTGGATTTAATTTTCCTATCAGATGGAGAATCGGTGCCTGATGTGTAATAGAGATGAGACGCTACAGTGGTAAGATTCATGTCTTCGATTTTTTAACATAAGGCCTCAGGCTTCGCTTTATATATAAAGCCTCGAACAGGGACATTACATAGTCGGTTACAACATAGATAACGTCATAAGTGCTAGCAAATACAACACAACGCTTGAAACAAGCCAACAAGGGTAAAAGAGAGAAACAAACAGGCAAAACTAAGCCTCCATAAGCATCACGTCGACGTCCTCAGGCTCTAGTTTACCGTGCAACCTCCTCCCTGCACCCATCGCCTCGTCCAGTCGTGTTCTGTTCATCGCTAGACTTCATAAGAATTGACATTTTGAAAGAACATATCAGATGGGTTGGAGATCATTTCCCCTCGATAGTTAGTTTATTGCGGATATTTCACAAAGTTCAGCACATGGCTGCGAAAGTGAACCAAACTATCCTACGGAGGGAACCCGGGAGCCAGGGGCGTATCCAGTTGGGGTGCCATGCCCCCCCTCCAAAATACCATTTTTTTCTTCTTATAGACAAGTATTAGGACTAATTCCATGCTATATCAGGAATTAAAATGCAAGATAATTAAATTTTTGTGGTCAAAGCTTCGCAACCCCACCTATCTGATCCTAGATCTGCAAAAGGCAAAAAAAAAAAAAAACTTTCTAAGCAGCTCCAAGAATAATTCCTTCGGGCTGTGTTTGGATGCATAGAATCCTATATGGAATTGAATTGGACTTTCAGTTTCCAAATCTAAGATGGAAATGAATTGGCTCTGAAATAGAATTCAGCTGTTTGGATGTGCTCGAAATTTCATGTTGAATTCGAAGGTGAATGCAATTCCAAATCCTGTTTGGATGTGCAAACCACTGGAATTAGGTGTTTTGTTAAATTTAAACAATATGAAGCACACACAAAAATTGACCACAGCTATCCATTCGTGTCCATATAAAAAAACGAAAGCATAATCAAACGGCCTCATCCCAATAATAAAAATAAACGAGGTAGACCACAGTTATCCATCGGCCTCATCCCCATCGTTCCCAGCTCCGGCCAGCACTTGCCGGCGAGCGGCCGCCGTCTCCACCTCCGCCTGCTAGGGGCCGAGCGCTGCGCGCCTCCGCTCGCGGACCGCGTGCCTCCGCTCGCGAGGGACGGCGCCCGCGCGCCTCCGCTCGCGGCCAGGAGCCTCCACCACGCGCCTCCGCTCGCGGCCGGGGGCCGGCGCCGCGGCCATGGGGCCGGCGCCGCGCGCCTCCCGCTCGCGGCCGGGGGACGGCGCCGCGCGCCTCCGCTCGCGGCCGGGTGCCTCCGCCGAGCGCCTCCAGCTGTCCCGAGCTCGCGGGAAAGGGCCGCCGCCGTTCACCCTGTGCTAGCCGTCGAGCGCAACTGCCGGGAGAAGAGGAGGGGCTGAACTTGCGTCGGGATGGAGGCGGCGATGGGCGCGTTGCTGCTTGCTCTTTTGCGCTCGCGAGGAAGAGGCTTCGGTTTCGAGCGATTCCGAGGGTCTGACCTCGGAAAGTTTTGCGGGATGTTAACACATACCCGATTCGGCTGTGGAATTTGGGCTCGGTTTCCACGCTCCAATTCTAAGACCGATCCAAACGGTGGAAACTGCTCACGAATTCCAGATTCGGTGATTCCGAGCCCAATTCCATGCATCAAGCACAGCATCAGAGTTTTGCACAAAGCTGGCTTGCACTAAGCACAGCGAGCCAAGCGAAGAACTGGCATGGGGGCGTCGCTTCAGCCCAAATGCACGCTGTGAAGCAAGTTTGAGTGGCGCCAATAAACTGTGCGGCATACGTAGAGGCCGCCGAGTACACTGTACACGCCGTCCGCGGTGCAACGCCAAGAGACGCAGTCCGGTCACACAGACCACCAGCAGTTCGATCACACAGCCAACTGCGGCAAGTCACGTTTCAAGTGCCTCAACCAAATCGTTCATGGCGTGAGCAATAGTTAGATTCTTGCGGGTGCAGGCCTGAAATAGATTTGGAGCCATTTCATCGATGCAGACCTTCCCAGCCAGCGGTCAGTCTAGAACACCAGTCGCTCGCCTCGCCATGGCTTAGATGGATAGCGACGTCCAGGTCTGCCAAACCCGCGTTCTCAGAGCGATGCTGGTGGCCTGCATATCGTGGATGCCCAAGCCGACGTAGATCTCTGGCCTGCATACTGATCTCCACTTGACCAGGCATTTTTTTTGAGCCAAATATCTGAACTTTTTTTTGAAACGAGGCAAAAGACTTGCAGTTTTCATTAATAGAGTAGAAGTACAGAATTTGGCCGGTTTATTAACGGAAAACCGGCCGAAAACCGAAACAAGTGCCCCGGCGCTCGTCATGGAGCACGACCGCCGCGGGGGCACGCAGGCCACCCCGGCAACCCACACAAGATACACAGGGCTCCGAAGCGAGAAGTCGCCGCGGTTGACCTTCAACGTCATCGTCATCACTCTTCGGCGACTCCGACTTCACCGAAGAACCAACCACCAAGACCCCGCCGAAGCGGCTACCGTGAAGCTCAAGCCGGCCACCGCCAAACAAGCGACTCCTCGTGAAGCAACAGGCAGCTCCGACTCGATGACAAGCTCCGAAGAGGATAAGCGCAAGACATGCGCCGAGGAAGATCATCGCCGAGAGGGCCACCCGGCGGGTCATCGTACGCTGCTCAAATGAAGAAACTCGACAAACCATAGCAGCTCCGAGCTCCACCGCAAGCGAAACACAAGACGAGGAAGCTCGGACGCTCGCTGAAGCCAAGGTCTTGACGCTACCAAAACATCGCTCACCACCGCCATCGTTGCCACACAAGCCACCACACGGACCTCACACATCACCGGCCACCCGCCGAGATGCCGTACAAGTCCAGCCTCGGGAAAGCACGGTGGGGAACAAAGTCTTCAAGACCACGCCCCCAAGAGGGAAGCGACGTGGATCGACGCCGTCGTCCGGCCCTGCCACGGCCTAGGCTTTCACCCGAAGAACTAAGCTCCGGGAGCGGAGGAGGTTGAAGGCTCCATGAAGGCCCCCAAGATGATAGCGACATCCGCGCGCTGCCGCGCCATCAGCTTTCGCTCGGAGCAGCCGAACCTCCGCACTCCCACGTTGCCGAACGGAGATGAGGGAGACCCACAACGCCGCCGGCCTGCGAACCACTAGCACACGGCACCTCCCACGCGGCGACGACGCCACACCACATAGGACCACCAACCTCACCGCCGGCGGGAGCCGACGCCCGCCGCGGCGAGCAGCCGACAACAACCGGCGGATCACCACCCGCGGCGGAAGAAGCGGGGAGAGGGGCTGCCACCCCGCTCACCCTCGCCGGACAGCAGCTGTGAGCCGCCGTCGATGACGCCACATGCGGGAGGAGCCGGAGCTCCGCCCGCCGCCGCGCCGCTTCGAACCACCGGGGTGCGGATGGGGGCGCCGAGCCGGGCCGCCGGCCGACCGGGCCGAGCCGGCGACCCGGAGCAAGCCCGGGCAGGCCCGCGAGAGCCCATGTGGGCCACTGTGCACGCGCCGCCCAAGCCCCGCCGCGCCCCGCTGCACCACCTCCGGCCCCCGACCTCGACCTGGCCACGGACCACCCGCCGCCGCAGCCCCGCCGGCGCCCAGCCGCCAGCCCGCCGCACATCGCCGCGCCCGGGCGAGCTCCTCCTCGCCAGGGGACGCGGGAGGGGGAGAGAATGCCCCGCCGCCACCTTCCCCGGGGGCGCGCGCGGCTTTGCCGGCCCCCCTCCAGCGGTGGCGAAGCGAGGGAGAGGGGTGGAGGGGTGAGAGGCGGCGGCGGCAGGGTTCCCCCCTTGTCGCCAGAGGAGGGCAACGCGGGGGGAGAGAGGGAGCGTTTTTCTGTATTAATATCCGAACTATATTAAGTAAGGAAGCTGGAAATTACAAGAACGAGTCCAGACATGGGACGGCTGTCCCCATTTCACGAAGGAACCACTGAAGAAACAAAAAAATAACAAACAAGCCCTTGGGATCTTCACGCGCAGAACCTGATCCGCTGCCGCACGCCTCGGAGCCTCATCGTCGCCGGAAGGAGAGAAGAAGCTCCCGCGCGCCACAGCTGAGTCGCCGGAGAGGAACTTAGAGGAGAACTCCTCGTTGAAGTCGCTCTGTATTGGTCAACCTTGTATATTCTCATGCTCTATCATACTATCTTGAGGTGTATATAGAATTCTTCATTTGTTTGGATGCTCTAAATCTTATTTAACCATAGCTCAACTTATGAGACTATCATGACGCCGACTTAGAGCCATAACTTAAATTCTTCACTTGGAATCAAGCACTCAAGATCTTGATCATTCATTGATTAAGCTAGAGCATGGCTAATATTGAGTTCCTCATAAGAACTCCATCTTGATTTCTTCCTCTTGATCATATCACATATATATCTTCAAATCGATGATCTTGATGCCAATACACAAGGTATATCTTAATCTTCATGGCATCCATACTTGAATCCAACATATGGAATACAAGTAGTACATATGGAATATTCCTTCATATAAACTCAATGAAAACATTAGCCCATAGGGGTTGTCATTAATTACCAAAACCACACATAAGGGCAATGTACCCTTACACATATCCACCGGCACCAACATTATGCTTGCATGCTATATGGCTATATTCTTATTGGCTATTGCTGCCTTGACTCCCTATCCGAGTCCTATTGGAAATCGATATGTCCACATGCCATCTCCCGGTTAGCTACGCCGACATATACCCTTCGGGTACCCATTGTTAGTATACCTTGCTCGGCCGACCCAATATGGAGAAGGCCCAACAAGGCAACCCGAAGAAGTAGTCGACTAGGACTCTTGTAAAACCCTAGGCTGGTTGCATATATAAAGCTAGCCAGGGCACCCGATAGAGGGAGAACAGATAGACAACATAGCTCCGCTACGGCGGCACCATGTAAACATACTTATGCTCATATACTAGATTGCTAGCAGCATGTAGGGATCCTCCACCGAGGGGACCCAAAGCTGGGTACATCGTGTGCCTAATCTCGTTCCCGGAATCTCCATCGTCGCTCTCGCCCGAAACCCAAGTCTACAATCGCTAGGCATTGGCGAGGTGATCCTCGTCAACGCCCACTTTCATAAGGTTACACTTTACATGTAAGCAATACGTTCACCACAGGTGGCATGCTAAGACGAGAATCAAAGAAACCAAAGTTCAACCATATCATTAGGAGAGATATCGACGGACCCATCCACGCAGTGACATAGCGGGTAAGGCCCTCACGAAGTCACAAGCTGCACTCACTATTGAAACTCCACCACAGGTCTCTTTTTCACACCACGGCCTATAGCTTACAAGCACAACACGAGCAACATTGTCTCCCCGGTCCGCTCCTCCGCAATGGCAGCTTCCACCATGGCACACTCCTCCCCAACTCTTGCGGATAAGCTCTCCACCTCCAATGTGTTCGGCGAGGGCCGCATTAAGATGCGCAAGGCGGCCTCCAAGTCCAAGCCTACCGCGTCTGGAAGCTCGTGGTACGGCCATGACCTTGCCCTCTACCTTGGCTCATTGTCAGGGCAGCCACCATCCTACCTCACCGGTGAGTTCCCTGGGGACTACGGCTGGGGCACAGCTGGTCTCTCGACCGATCCTAAGACATTCGCCGAGAATAGGGAGCTTGAGGTGATCCACTGTTGGTGGGCCATGCTCTACGTGCTTGGGTGTGTCTTCCCGGAGCTTGTAGCTCGCAATGGTGTCAAATTCGGTGGAAGCAGTTTGATTCAAGGCCGGATCTCAGATCTTCAGTGAGGGTGGCCTAGACTACCTCGGCAACTCCAGCCTCGTCCACACACAGAGCATCCTCACCATTTGGGATTGTCGGGTCGTGCTCATGTGCGTTGTTGAGGGGTACCGTGTTGCGAGTGGCCCACTCGGGGAGATTATTGACCCACTCTACCCCGGCGGAAGCTTCAACCCTCTTGGCTTGGCTGAAGACCCGAGAGGCATTCACAGAGCTCAAGGTGAAGGAGATCAAGAATGACCGGCTTGCCATGTTCTCCATGTTTGAATTTTTGTGCAAGCCATCGTAACTAGCAAGGGGCCCCTAGAGAACCTTGCTGACCACATCGTCGACCCTGTCAACAACAATTCCTGGGCATTCTCCACGAACTTCACCCTCGGAAAGTGATTGATCGGGCCATGCAAGTCATTGCGCAACTTCGAAAGCAGGGTTTTGAGCTTATTGCCAATGGGCATTGGAAACATGGAACTGATGGCTGTGGTGAAATAAGTGTTTTTTCCACCTACATTTGTTGATTCGGGTTGGTTGTATCATGTAATATCATTTGATTGGTTTATGACACAAGAGTGAGATAGACTTGCAAGAATTGATGTAAAGTATGGAATGATTCCATGCAGTGTCTGGAAGACCAATGGGAAAGGAAAGATTAAATCGTATCAATCAAAACAAAAGCGGCTTAGCCGAGAGGACTACTCACACATCACGACTAATATAACAATAATAAATATTAAAATAAAATTACCTGAAGGTGACCTCATAATTGATAGTCTTACAATATCGCTAATCGCGATGAAATAAAGATACGAATGGAATGGCTATTAAGCTGGCTAGTGGAATGTCTACGAAGATAGGTGATGGCGGCGCATCGCTTCGGCGTTGAGGAATGGATAGATGTCTCTATGACGGCTGCTGCCCACTTCTTTGAATTCAAATTCATCCGAATTGATATGTTCCAAGTTGGAACATCACGATTGCATAGGAAACATATCAATTAGTGCGAACGTCCAAAGACTCATATCAATCGCCCACAAGATTGATTAAAACCATGGAATAAGCATAAGAGATCATATCAATTAGTGTGAACGTGCGAAGATTCGAATCAATCACCCACAAGATTGATTAAAACCACGGGCTGCTATAGTGTTTACCACAGGTTTCTGTTTTATGTTTGGAATCTAGTTTGAGCACATGTGTCCGGAGACGAGCAATTTGACTTGTACCAACACTAATTTAGTTCTCAAACTGTGGACCCCATTATATATTATATATAGAGGGCGTCAAAGATGATACCCAATTTAGTAATGGGTGTAGCATTATTTCACAACAGGGCATCTTCGCAGCACGTACAGTACAGTTCACCTTCTCCCCGCCGCCGTCACCGGAGCCTATAGGTAGCCATACAGGCAGACACAATAAGAACATCATGGCTGATCTGTTTGGTATTTTGCAGATGCTGCATGGATGTTTTGGTGTTTTCCCATATCAACGGTGTTTGTTTTAAAAGAAATGACACATCTGAAAGTATTAAGTATATGGAGGGAGAGACGCATGTTCAGAAGGTTATCTGGAATTGCCAGAAAGTAGTTTGAGCACAATTATCCGGGCGTACATCAATTTTGTTATGCGGAGTATAGAATGCCAACTTCTGGAATGGGTAATATTTTGTTATGCGGAGTATAGAATGCCAACTTCTGGAATTGGTACTATTTTGTTATGCGGAGTATAGAATGCCAACTTCGGAATGGGTACTATTTTGTTATGCGGAGTATAGAATGCCAACTTTTGGAATGGGTACTTTCTCACGTGTCATACTCTTCACCTGAGAGAAGGCTTAGGAGACGATTAGGGTTTATTTTTGTCTCCCGTCCGTGTAGCCGGCGATTTTCCTCGCTTATGTGGCTTTCGGGCTATGGAGACGGGGTGGATCTCAGCCCCCGTCGGCGTGACGGCTCCGTTCCTCTGGTTTTAGTTTTTGGTTTGGTGGGGCAGCGGCGCAACGCACATGTATCCGGAGACGAGCAATTTGATTTGTACCAACACCAATTTTAGTTGTCAAACTATGGATGCCATTATAGAGGGCCTCAAAGATGATGCACAATTCAGCAATGGACGTGACATTTAACTAGAGGGCATCCTCACAAGAATTACGGCAACTGGCCTAGGAGAACCCTGGATGGCCTTAGACATCTGCAGCTAGCTTACCCTTGTTTGGGGTAGTGATGTTTTTGTCTGTAGGTTGTGCTCGGTGTCCTGTAGGCTACATTTTGAGCTTTCCCAAAAAACTCTATAACTTGAATGTTGTAAACCTCGGTTGGTTTCAGAAATGGAACGCTTTATGTTTGGAATTGTAGAAAGTAGTTTTTTTCTAGAATGTTCAGAAAGTAGTTTTAGCACGATTATCCAGACTGTACCAACACCAATTTTGTTCCGGAGTATAGAAAGCATCAAAGATGATGCCAACTTTTGTGATGGGTACTGTATAACATTTCACTACAGAGCATCTTGGCAAAAATTACAGGTACAGGGTGAACCTATAGTTGAGTACATATGGGCGGAGTGGAGCACGGGGATGTACGATAATACTGTTCACCTTCTCGCCTCACCGGAGGCAGATCTTACAGAGGAGGGCAGTGGCACCTTTTGCTCGGCTGAATGGCTCCTCAAATGGTGTAGTCTGACCACTGCTGTATGAAGGAGGTATGGTCCATGGACTCCCCCGGCGGCATGTCATCGCCCTTCTTCCCGCCGATCAGTCTGGCGGGGTTCCCCACGGCGGTGCTCTTCGGCGGCACATCGATGAGCACGACCGAGCCGGCCCCGATCTTGGCGCCGGCGCCAATGAGGACGTTGCCCAGTATGGTGGCCCCGGCGCCAATCAAGACGCCGTCCCCGATCTTGGGGTGGCGGTCGCCGACGGCCTTGCCGGTCCCGCCGAGGGTGACGTGGTGGAGGATGGAGACGTTGTCCCCGACGACGGCGGTCTCGCCGATGACGACGCCGGTGGCGTGGTCGAGGAGGACGCCCTTGCCGATGGCGGCGGCGGGGTGGATGTCGACGGCGAAGACCTCGGCGACCCGGGACTGGAGCGCGAGCGCGAGGGCGCGGCGGGACTGCGCCCAGAGCACGTGCGCGACGCGGTGGGCCTGCACGGCGAGGAAGCCCTTGTAGTTGAGGAGGCAGTGGGAGAAGCCCGCGCAGGCGGGGTCCCGGGCGCGCACGGCGAGCAGGTCGGCGACGGCGGCGGCGCGGACGGTGGGGTGCGCGGCGAGGGAGGCGAGGAAGAGGTCGTAGAGGAGGGTTGAGAGGAGCGTGGAGGAGCAGAGCTTGTTTGCGAGGTGGAAGGCGAGGGAGCGGTCGAGGGAAGGGTGGGAGAGCACGGTGGCGTAGAGAAAGGAGGCCAGCGCCGGCTCCGCGTCCGCGTCGCGCCGCGCCTCCGCCTTGATCTGGGACCAGACCCAGGATTCCTCGCTGTCTGATTCCGGGGGTGGGTAGGCCGGCACCACGGCGGGGTGGAGGGCCGGCGGCGCGTGGCGGCGCGGCTGGGGATCGGGGTCTGCGCGAAGGGGCTGCCCGGCCGTCATTGTTGGGTGTCTGGGCCGGTGACTCTCTTGCCGCCGTCCGCGGGCGGAAGGGATGACATGTATAGGAGGCGACGAGGCGGGGGCCGCGTCGTGGACCAGCCAATCCAAGCTTATCCCAAGTTCCCAACCAAGGCGAGGTGGTACACGCAACACGACACGACGCGGAGACCACGAGCCCGAGTTGCCGAGCGCAAATGGGCCCGTCTCCCCGTGGTGGACTTCGGTGGCCTAGCTTTGGCTTTGCCCTCGACAAAAAAAGGAGGAGCGAAAAACTGCCATGCGTGCGAATAAAGAATCCCAAAATCTAATTATTGCCATGGCACCGTGTAGTCTTAGGTCACTTGTTTGTTCGCCCACTGGCCAGCCGCTTTGCTGGCTCCAAGAGGGTCAGCGAACGAAGCGATAAAAATAGATAAGCGCTGGCGAAGCGGCGTAGGCAAATGAACTACCGGAAGTGGAATCGATCGAAGCAGCCCGCGAGGTGCTTTTGCCTACTTCCCGAGCTTCCCGAAATACGGTGGACAACATTACCCTCATGACTTAGGAAGAACTACGAAAAAACTGCCACCGAGAGGTGCCCCCAGAGGCCCAGACTGACCCCCACCCCGAGTTCCCATTTCCCCCACCCCACGCGCTCCATCCTCCTCCCTATCCCGAGCTAGGGTTTCCGCCGCCGCCGTTCTTCCCCATAGCCGCCGTCGTTCTTCCCCATAGCCGCCGCCGCCGCGTTTTCTACCGCCAGCGACCCGCGGCCGCAGCCCGCGCCTCCATCCCCAAATCCGCGAGCGAGGAGGGCGCCTCCATGACCAGCCGCGGCGGCCGCCTCCCTGCCGGACGACGCCCTCCCGCCCCCGTTTCCGGCCGCCATCCCCACCTCGCCCGCGGCGGCCGCCTCCCTGCCGGACGACGCCCTCCCGCCCCCGTCCCGTCCCCGTTTCCGGCCGTTGCCCTTCCCAACCTCGACCGCCGCCCTTCCCCGCCGCCAGGGCCGCCATCCCCTGCAGCGGCCGACGACCTGCTGCAGCGGCCGCCGCCGACCTGCTCCGATGTGCTCCCCTGCAGCGGCTGACATTTGTAATTGAAAATCTGTTTATGTGTAGTGTTAATTGAAAATCTGCAAGGATATGTAGGTAGATTTGCATACATTTGTAATATAATTGCCACAAAAATTTCGACTTACATTTGTAATATAATTGCCAAAAAAAATTCGACTTACAGGCAATTAGAAAAATAACCGGTAAATTGAGGCAATTCAGCTCTTTTGGGCACATGTGAAGAAGTGAAAAACTTGTTGCTCTTTCGGGTTGATGAGATGTGTCTTGTAATATAAATGTCACAACACTTGTATTATCTTGAATATGTGTAATGTTTTATATTTAATATGAACAAGTCTCGTAAAACAGTCAGAAATAGTTGATTAGTGTCAAATCGGCATTTAAACTACTTCTTCAAATTCGAGGGCATTTCAGAGATTTCATCCTTCGTCACAGTTGCAGCAGCCTATTAACAGCACTCCTACCAAACATCAAATCTCTGCTTCTCACAGCTGCTTCTCACAGCTGCTTTTCCACAGCTCAACAGCTACAGCTGCTTCTCAAAAGCTGCAGCCCAAACAAACAGACCCTTAGGGCTCTCATCTCCACCGGCGGCCCGTTAGCGGTCTGGATAGTAATTTGGGTCGGGAACGAAAATAAGCTCGTATCGGTGCGCTCCAAACGGCACCAACCAATTTTGGAGCTCAATAGAATCGCCGATAACTCCGTGCCGGCCCCTTCGTCAAGGGCGCGAATTGGGCGCGCCGGCGCCTTGCGAGGCTGAAGTTTTTGGTCGTGGGAGCCGCCTGTCAGCCACACATCCCAAAAGTCGACGCCAGCGGGGAGTGGCGGGGCCGACGCGTCAGCGGCTCATTCAATTTTAACCTAACCGTCGCCTACCTCGCGATAGGAGTTATTGGAGCGCAACGACGGTGCAGTTTCCGCAGACGCGCGCGACGAACCGTCCCATCGCGCACGCCTTGCTTTTCGTGCCGCTGTTAATGAGCGTCACCGCTCCCCCGCTCCCCCGCCTCCCTCCGGCCTATAAAAAGGGCCGCCTCTCATCATTCCTCTCACACACAAACCCTAGCGCCTCTCGCCCCAACCCTAGCCGCCACCATCTGAAAAGACGACGCCATGTCTGGTCGAGGCCGAGGATGCGGCCGTGGTCGTGGCCGTGGCCGCGGCAGAGCTGCACGCACGCCGTCGCCTGCGACGCCGTCGTCTTCATCGTCGGAGATGGACGAGGAGGGGCCCGTGCTGTGCGAGTTCGTCCTCGTCCTCAAGGGCGACCCACGCGGCATCCAGGCCGGACACCTTCGCCGACTTCGTCGCTGGCGACGACCGCCCGGGCACGCTGCATCTGCGGGCGGATTCGTGCGGCTACTACAGGTGGATCGTGGACGTCATCTACGACGCGCGCGGCAAGATGTACCACCACATTGGCTGTGAGAAGTTCGCGCGCTACCACAGCCTCCAAGCCGGCTTCGTGCTCGTGTTCTCCTACTTTGGCGACAGGGACATGAGCGTCAAGGTGTTCGACGAGACGCGTTGCCGTTGGAACTACCACATCGACAGCGCCGATGAGGACGGCGATTGACGAGTGTTGTTTCTTCGCAGCGAATATCGGCTTGCATGTTTTTGGATGTTCTTCCCGGAAGAACCAACAGGGGCACCCTCGCCAGCTGGATTTTTCAGTTTGAGTGACTGGATGTGCCCTCGGGTGTTCTTTCTTGGCAGCGAACACACGAAACCTGCGATGATCGGCCTAGTTAGGTCTAGTTTTTTTTGCAATGTTTTATATTTGTGTCAACCATGGTTCAAACTATGTATTAGTTTGTGGAAAACCATGTTCCAAACTATATCTTCATGTAAACCACGTTCCCAATTATGTATTAGTTTGTGGAATAAAATGTTTCTTAATCAATTTTCTATGCATTTATTTATAATTTTAAATCAAAACATCTATCGGGGCCTCCATTTTGGGTGCGCCAGTGTGGGAACACGCCAAATAGAGGATGCAGTGCCGACGCCCTGTCGGCGCCTATTTGGGGGCTACCGGTGGAGATGCTCTGAGCGACCACTTCCGTCTGCGGAGACCGAAAATGCGTCTGAGTCCTGCTTCAGCGGGGTGACAGAAAGCAACTGGGCCGTCCGCGGTGACGCAAACCTGGATGACTAGGTAATCAAAATATTTCTTCATTACTATTGATTGACCAAAAGGACCATCTTTACAGAGATGGTTAGTCGAGTTAACCTAAAATTACAACGACCGTACGTACTCGCCGCTGCGCGGCCTACCACGGTCGGGGTTACTCGCCGTCGCGCTGCCTACTACTGGCCGCCGGAGGGGCCGGCGGCATCGTCGAAACGCGAGCGCTTCACGCAATCCGCGCGCCGCGTATGCCGGAGATCGGACACCTTGTCCTGCCGCCTGCGGCGTTCGAGGGCCTCGGCCAGAGAGGAGGCCGCCTCCGCCGCCGCCTGGGCTGCCGCCTGTGCCACCTCCACGCCTGCCGCCTGCAACGCCGCCATCTGGACGTGGTAGTGGGCCTTGTCCCTAGCCGCCTTCGCCATTGCTTCGTCCCTGGCGACGATTGCATCCGCCAGCTCCCGGTTCTCCTGCTCAACCCTCCGCTGGAGCGAATCCAGGTCGGAGCACATGTACCCCGAGCCATGGGCGACCACATAGCTGTGGGCTTCCTCCCTCCGCTGCCCAAACCTGACGGCGCAGGGAGTCCCCAGCAAGGGTCTCGAAGGACGCGAGTGGAACCTGCTGGTCGCAGGCGCACTCGAAGCGGCTGGGTACGACGTAGTCGTCGTTGGCGATGTCGTGGATGACGACGTCCGTGGGTGGGGCCGCCATCGCCGCTCGCGCCTCGGCGAGCTCAGCCCTGGCGTCGACGATTTCCGCCCTAGCCGTCGCGAGGCGCTCTGCCACCTCCGCCTCCGCAACCTCTGCCTCCGCCGCTTCCAGGTCCAGCTGCTCGACCTGAAACGCGTCGGCGACTAGCTGCTCGTCCTCCTTTGGATGGGCTTGGTGGCACATCTGAACAACCTGATTCCAGCTAAGGTTGTGCTCGGCCATAGATGGATGCTAGGGTTTAGCTTGAGGTGTGCCCGTCACCCCCACTGGTGTCCACCATATGTAGCCACGGCGGGGTGGGAAATGGTGTGGCCGCGCAGGTCGTTTTCCGCGCGCGCGAAATGCTGGCGAAACACTCCAATGTGTTAGCCAAGCGCGGGAACGACGTAGCGCGGGAACCGGTAATCGCCGGCGGCAGGCCTCGACGGAACGTTAAATCGCCATTAACAACTTTAACGCTGTCTCCGCTAAAAAAATACGTCCGCACCGTTAGAGATATTTCGGACGCAAACTGTCATCTTGAGCCCCATAACGTCTGCGAGCCCGACGCAAATGAAACTAACTGGACATTTTGGCCGGTGCTGTGGATCGTCTCTGCTGTGCGTTGCCCCCACTGACCGCTTCAGGAGATCGATCAAAATATCCCCATGCTCCACCTCCCTCGAACAAATCTCTCTCCCTCACAGATCCCTCTCCGTCAGATGCGGGGGCATGCTCTGACCGGCGGCCGAGCGGGTAGGCGGCGACCGGCGGCCGAGCTGGGGAGGTGAGGTATCAGCTGGTTGACGCGGTTGCGATTTCTCCATTGAGCGCCGCCGTCGAGGGACGCAGCGAGCACGTGCGTGCCTGCCGCAGCGGGAGGGGAGCTGCGCCTTGAGGTAGCCACCGCTTGACGGGGCCATAGTATGAGGTGACCCACCGCCGATCTCGCCTTGTCTCCTCCTTCTCGTCATCCTATTCGTAGCCATCTGCTTCTTGGTAATATATGGCTTGTTTCCTCCATTTGTAATGTTTCCGTGTGTTCATGCTTGTCCTGCACTCCTGTACTTATTACTCGTTGATCTACTCTATGTTCATATTTCTGATGTAATTTTTTACTCCCAGATCAATAGAAGAATCTAAATTATGTTTGCTGGATGTATTTTTTTGGAGACTATTATTTGCCTCTCAATTGTTTTACTTCCTAATCTGTAGTAGTTTGTAAATTATGTCCTAGATGTAATTTTTGCAGACTTGCTCTTAATTTTTTGGCTTTCAGATTGATAGAAGGATGTAACTATATTAATTTCTTTCTCTACTTTGGATGTACTTTTTATCATTTTTCTACATCCAGAATGTTCAATGGTTCAAAGTTTAAAACAGTAGTATATTAGTGATCCTGGTTTTGGTGATTTTGGATGTAGTTTTTATATATTTCTACATCCATCCCTCTATTTTTTACATCCTGAATTAGATCACAAAATAAGTGGTATGAGGTGTTTTTAGAGGATGTAATTTTTTGTAACAATTAGATAAAGTTTTGCATCTAGACTTCATGTGCAAGTCTGAAAGAAGAAAACCTGGAGGACCAGCTATTCTCGTGGTCAGTTTCCATGGGCGTGGTCAGTTAGACTGTTTTCCAATTTCCAAAGTGTAGCACCGCGGTTACAATCCGCAAGACTGTTTTTATGTTTCCAAAGTGGTTACCTGTCGCTATCACAGGTGAACCAACTTACTATCTTTTGGAAAGATTCACGTTTCCGACAGGGGGAGCACTGCGGTAGACAATACGGTGCTATAGCACCGTGTAGCAGGGCCCATAAAGAATATGCCTACAAACCGGTGTCGCTAATCACGTCGACTACTCCCATAATGACGCTGACGCAATTCGCGTGGCTCGTATCTCAAGAAAACTGGACGGACAGGATATGGAGTGACCGACACACGCGCTGACTCAAACTTTTCTCCTAACGTTCCTGGTTCCACAACAGTGAGCAGCTCCTTCCACGGGTCGTCTTTCCATCCTGCTGCTGGGCGTGGGGTGGGCAATTGGCTTGCCCGCTTCTCCTCCCAGCCTACACCTCCTTCTGCTGCGGACGGGCGACTCCTGGACGCCATGGCCGCTTGTTCAACCGCGTCATCGTCCGCGCCGCACGGATATCACACCTCTGGCCTTCCAAGCTTGTCCATCGCCTCTCGAGTGGCTGGAAGGAAGGTGCCATTGATGCCACGAGGAGGGGCACTGGGCGTCCATATGCGGAGAGCAGCTGAGATGCAACAATTGTCGCAGTTTTGGTCACATGGCTAATGGTTGTACCGCTCCCCATCCGCCTCCTGTTCAAGCTCGTCTTCGCCAGTCTAGTTTGCCTTGTCAACAACCAGCCTGCGCGCACGCTGCGCTGACGCCACCTCCTCAACAACGGGTTGCTGCATCCCTTGGCGACATCGCCTTCAGGCCCTTCGATGCCAATGTCGCCATCCATACCACCCTGCAAATGCAGCATGAGGCTTCTCTTCGACGCTCTGCTCCTTCACCTACGCCTGTCAAAGAAGCCCCTATGGCATTTGTATCATTCCAGCCCGCCCTCGCAAAGGAGGTTGAGTTGATCCGTTTTGAGCTGCAAGGTTGCCTCACACGGATTGGTAGATTTTTGACAAGGGCGGAGGCTATTCTTGGTAGGCTCCCTGCTATACCCGTCTTCACCCCTCTGGCTGAACCCCATGCCGGGCCCATGAGCAATGGGGAGGTAAAGCTCTACAGTCCTCTCTCCCCTCGTGGTAGGCCATGCACGTCGCCGTTGCCTGAGAGAGAGGCTCTCGTCGGAGTCGTGGCGGTGGCTCCGTTTCTTCAATTCATGCCAGAGCTACAAAGGTTGTGTGAGGAGCCTGCTTTGCCTTTGTCGATGGTGCATCAGACGGCAGACTCTCTTGAGACTGCAGCAGTGCCTTTGTCGCCCGCACCACCATTGTCAGAGCCTAGCCAAACGCTCACTCTCGTCGAGCAGGAAGGTTTGGATGATGTTGCCATTCACTCAACTCAGCCCATCAGGAAGGTGGTTTCCGTGGGTGACGAGGTTGTTGCGTCGAGTGCTTTGCCATCTATTCCTGGAGCACTCTTCGCCAAAAAGCTTTGTGACTTTCTCGTCAGCTTGGAGGCTGAAGACCCATGATCTGGCAAGACCATTGGGTGTCTTCTAAAGGAGAGGGAAATGAGGAGAAAAAGCAAGGAGGGATCTGACATTCTAAAGAAGAATTCTTTCAAGAGCAAAGTTAAGAGGAGCGGTGCCTCAAGGAAGGCATCAATGGCTGCTTGATCATTATCCCATCTTCTCGAGTTGTTGTGCCTGGTGTCTTTGTTCTTGGGTTTGTTTTCTGTGTTATGTTCCGAGTGGGGTTGCTGCTGTCGGGTTCTCAGTTGTAGTGCGTTGGTTTTCTTGGGTGGGGTTGGCATTGTGGCAAGAGTGGGTGTGGCTCTGTGTGTGGTGATGTTGTATGGTTTTCGCCCGGTTTTCTGCTAATTAACTGGGTATTTTCTTCTTAGTTAATAGATAAGGCAAAGCTTTTGCTTTCGTTTAATAAAAATGGTCGGTTCACTTCGGTTGATTCATCTGCTTTTCAGGGTTTAAATCGACTCAGCGTGGAGAAAAGGAAAACTGTGGAGAAAAGGAATACTGTTCAAAGTGATCTCTGAGTTGCTACTGGTGATCTCCGTAGGTACGACCCCATCTCCTCGTGTCGTGCTTCGATCTCCTATAATGCAGCACAGGGTCGATCTCTAGCTTGTTCAGTATAAAAATGTTTGCCCTTACTTGGGTTAATCCTCTTTTCAGGGTATAACAGCAAATATCCAGCTGTTCAGTGCCTCCACTTATAATTGACAAATCGAGAGCTGAGGCCATGGAGGCGGCTCTAGTGAGTGTGGCGACGGGCGTTCTAAAACCTGTCCTGGGAAAGCTAGCTGCTCTGCTTGGCGAGGAGTACAAGCGTTTCAAGGGTGTGCATGGCGATATCAGGTTCCTCATAGATGAACTTGCTGCCATGCACGCGTTTCTTCTCAAAATGTCAGAAGAGGAGGATCTGGATTTGCAAGAAAAAGTATGGATGACGGCGGTGCGCGAGCTGTCCTATGGCATGGAGGACTGCATCGACGACTTCATGGAACATGTCAATGACAAAGTTATCAAGCCAGATGGACTCATTGAAAATATCAAGACCTCACTGTGGAAGTTGGGGAAGCTGAAGGCTCGTCGTCGGATTGGCAACGTGATCCAAGATATGAAGAAGCAAACCATTGAGGTTGGCGACAGGAATGAGCGGTACAAGACTCGTGATGCCTCCTTCAGCACCATCAATTTCTCTCGGATCGTTAAGGCAGCTGTTGACCCTAGAGCTCTTTCTATGTTTGAGCATGCCTCCAAACTTGTTGGAATTGATCAACCCAAAGCTGATATTATCAAATTGTTGACTGAACGTGGATCAACTAAAGAACAACCGAAGTTGGTGTCCATCGTAGGATTTGGAGGAATGGGAAAGACAACTCTTGCAAACCAAGTGTTTCAAGACCTCAAAGGCAAATTCCAATGTCGGGCATTCTTATCAGTGTCGCGAAATCCGGATATGATGAATATCTTAAGAACTATTTTTAGTGAAGTTAGCGGCCAAGATTATTCTAACACTAAAGCAGGGAGTATACAACAACTCATCGGCAGGATCTTGGATTTCTTAACAGACAGAAGGTACAATTTCTGTTCTGTGTCTACTTGTTGTCCTCAAATGTATACAATTAAGAAAGTTATTTAGATATTTCACATCAAAGCATACTACTATTAATTTTTAAAAACAATTCCATGTACTTCATGTTCATTTTTTCCCATCGGTTATCTTTTTTGATAAATGGATTATATTAATATCGACAGATACGAATTACATCCTACATGCAACAGCACTATCCTTATCCTAATGATAGTACGGATGCACACAGCCAAACAAAGAGAAAGAAAACTAAGAAATGAAAAGCCTCGCTACGGTACAATCTTAGCAGCAACAATACTTACACCACCAAGACATCACCTACTTGCACCACCAAGATACCACCTGAACTCCAGCCTCTCCAAAAGCGATGCCTCCAAGAAGGGAACAGTCGCCATTGTCACCCGATAAAAAGATCTTAGGTCACCTTGAAGATAGTTCCTACTTTCAAAACAATTCCTTCAACTAGGCCATTGTCAGGCACAACCAATTAAGGCCAAGCCTTGGATTTTCACCTGAAAGGTAAGATCCTGTGCTGCCGGCCCCACTTACATACTGCTAAAACCTAGAACACCAAGCAAGTTCCTCAACAACACAAAGACTCGAACCTTCATTGCTAGTCCTCCAATCTGGCCTTCATGATATTCTCCGCCTCTGGCTTCACCATGGACCAAAATATCATCTGATGGCAACATAGAACAGAGCTTCGCGTCGCTCTCTCCAGAACCAAACGGTCGGAATAAAAGCATGGATGCGCACTACCGAATACCATCCAATTCAGCAAACTTAGGCAATATATGCACTGTTACATTCGCCGGCGGAGCCTTTCGGAACTCAACACTCCGGCCAGATCAAGAACGACAAGCCTCGGGCAGTTTTTCATCTTCGCACAAGAGAAACCCTAGGACCGCCGCCTTTATTCGCGAGACTGGCAGGGCCCCAACGCCGCTAGTCGTCTCCTTGACGGAACCAAAGAGGAAGGAGGTAGTCCAGCGCCAGGCTACAAGTCAACGGCGTCCCGAGGACAGCCATAGACCACACAACATTGGCCCTGGCTGAATCCATCTGGTCAAGATCGGGCCTCACAGCCTAGATCTCGTCCCGATGGCGCAGATCACCGTCGTGCCCGCCAATGTACCGCCGCCTCCTCATCAACCCCCGACGGAGATCCTCAGGCCTCGGCCAGCGACCACCGCGTCGCTCTGTGCCCCCACGAGCGACGCCCCAACTCCCGAGAGAAGCCATCGGGCAGCACCTCTCCATCCCCACCGCCGCTTGACGAGAAGGGGGCTGCTACCACCGCTGGTGAGGGCAGCGGCCAGAGGGGGAGAGGGTGGAGGGTGGAGGTGGCGCCTCCAGAGCCGCTCGGGAGGGAGCGACCCGGGAGGAAGCGTTCAGGCTGAGGATCTCCGTCGGGGGTTGACGAGGAGGAGGCGGTACAGAAAGTAATAGTTATTTTCAAAATATTTGTACAGAAGACTGCTGATGTCAATTGAAATATAATGGAGAGAGTACCAACAACACACTGTCGTATAAACACTTTTTTTCTCTTCTGATATTGTAGCATCTTTAAGAACATAGATACCCCCTCTCCCTCTGTCGAGTGTATATCGTAACCTTGAGCCGAGTAACCCCTGTTGCTAGAACTCCCTGAAAAGGAATACTGTTCAAAGTGATCTCTGAGTAGCTACTCCCTCTCCCTCTGTCGAGTGTATGTCATAACCTTGAGCCTAGTAGCCTCCGTCGAGTGTATGTCATAACCAAGATCTAGATGTTGTACCAGAGATAAGATGCATCCATGTCATGTCGAGTCCTAGTTCGTATAGGATTTAGTAGGCAGCTACTGTCAGGCTGTCAGCTAGTGTCCTATACATGCTAAGAGTATACTTGGTCATATGCCTATTGATTTAGGCCCAAAAACAAATGGGATCGATTTTTCAGAAATCAAATTCTGAGATAGGAGAAATTAAAATAGCAATTTATGAGCCGTATGATGCACGAAACTCTTAACTAAGGTTATAAGGGAAGGAACCGCCTATTTTGACCGAGGAGAACAGGCTATTCTTGAGGGTGATTCGGAAATTGCTGGAGCTTGGTTTGATCAAGCTGCTGAGTATTGGAAATATGAACCCTGTTCTAGTTGGATAGCCAGAAATTAAGAGAAAAAATGTAGGGTGAAACACGCACCCTTGGCCATAGTTTTTGTGTTCGTGTGTTTTAAGTGATTGACCCGTGGGCGAAATTCCAACACAGCTTCCATGAGGTCCTGAGGTCTCAACCCTTATGCATAACCTCGCATTACTGCTGGTCCTGAGGCAGGAGCACACACCGGTCCAGCTAGCCCTGATCGCACACCAACATGCACACTCAAACTGCTGCTACCACCGTCTTCTGCTGGCCCATCATCAGCATGATCAAAGTATTAAAGCAATGATCTTGTCAGGTATGCCGTTGATGCCACCAGAACGCCAAACAACGCTACCACCCTGCGCGCGTTATCAACACGTACGCGCGGTTGCCACTGAGACCACTCGGCACCATGCCACCGAAGCCGCTCCAACTTCTTCCCCTTTGACCAGCGGCTACTCCAAGACAATGCCCCCAAGAGGGAGAACGACGTCGAGCATTATCTGATCCGGGTTGCCCAGATCTAGGGTTTCCCCCTAGAACAACCCGAGAGAGGATGTGAGAGATGCATAGACAAAACCTTTGACAAGGTAACAACGTACGCCCCAGTAGCCGCCATCATCCGCCAACTGAGCCCGACTCGATTTTCACCGACATCCGCGCATCCCCACCATATGGTCCGCAATGCAGCTACCAAAATGGCAAGCTTACATGACGTGGCATCCCCAGACTCGAAACGGGCACTAGAGGCCCCGCCGCCATGCAAACCATCGAGACGTCCACGTGGCATGCGCCTCCCATCGCTGGCCTCGCCGCCACGCAGATCATGGCCGCCGAGATGGCCACGTGGCCTACGCCGCCTATGCCACCCAGAGGATTGGATGCAGTCCACCTAGATGCCTATCACTGTGCCGCCACCAGAGCAACCTCGCCGTGACGCCTAGCCGCACCACATTCCGACCAGTACGAGGCATCCCAAGACGTCCCCAATGGGTGAGAAGGTGAGAGGAGCCCCGCCGCCACTGGCCAGGCTTTGCCCGGTCGCGCCCTCTGGCGATGACGGGGGAGGAGGAGAAGGTTGGGGGCTAGAGGTGGCGGCGCATTAGGGTTCCACCATCACCCCATTGGAATGAACGAGGGGAACGAGGCGCACCTAAAAAAGGATTAGAGTCATGTCAATGCCTTCGTCCTCTCGAGCAATTTTTTGATAAAGGACATATATTAATATTGTGAAGATAATAATTACACCCGGACTCTGTAACAACATCATACCCTAATGGTAGTACGGATGTACACAACCAAGAAAAAAGTTAAAAAAAAGAGAAGTCCCTCTAGTGTTTCGATCCTTACAGTACCAACACAAACATCACCATGACTATACCTGAAGTCCAAGTTCTCCAAAAGTGACACCTCGAAGAAGGAAACAGTGCACAAGCCTAATGGTAGTACGGATGTACACAACCAAGAAAAAAGTTTAAAAAAAGAAAAGAAAAGAAAAGTCCCTCTATAGTGTTTCGATCCTTACAGTACCAACACAAACATCACCGTGACAACGCCTGAAGTCCAAGTTCTCCAAAAACGGCACCTCCAAGAAGGAAACAGTGCACAAGCGTCATCATCGGCCAATCATAGATCTTAGGTTTTCACCGTGAAAAAAGTCCTTGCTCTAAAAAAAAATGTCTTCAACAAGTCCATCTTAAAAAAATGTCTTCAACAAGTCCATTGCCAGGCACAACACATTGAACTTCTCATGTGTTGACGCCCCCACTCGCATGAAGCCCAAAACACTAAGCAAGTTCACCATCGACGCAAAGACTCAAACCACCAACACTAGTCCTCAAAACTTGGCTTCCATACCATTCTCCGCCTTTGACTTCACCATGGAACCAAATAGCCTTTGACTTCACCATGGAACCAAATAGACGTGTCATATAGCAGAGCTTCGCTATGTTTTTTTTCCAAACGCTTGGTTTCAAGAGAGCGTCGCGCGAAGCTCTCCTGTTTGACACGTCTGTTTGGTTCCATGGTGAAATCCTTTATCCAGTCCACCTCGAACCTCCTTTAGCCAGTCCACCATGGAACGCCAAGCAAATCCCTCAGCATCACGGAGACTCGAACCTTGTTTAGCCAGTTCACCAATTCGGCCTTCATGATATTCCTTCTTCTGACTTCACCATGGACCAAAAAGTCACCTGGTATTCACCTTCGCGCCGCTCCCTCCGGAGCCAAACGGTCGGAACAAAAACATGGATGCGCGCGACCGAATACCACCCGATCCAGCAAACTCTAGCGGTTACATTCGCCTGCGGAGCTTTTCGGAACTCATCTCTCCAGCCAGATCAAGGCAAAGTGACCTCCGAAAGATCTTCATCTTCGCTTGCGAGAAACCCGAGGACCGCCACCAAAAACAAAGCAAGACTAGCAAGCCCCCACGCCGCCAGTCCCTCCTGCCGGATCACCAGGGAAGAGGACGGTGGCGCGGATCATGCGTACCACCGCCGAACCGTCAACGGGGCGGAGGCCGCCACCGCTCCACGAAATCCTCCATGGCTACCGACAGGCCCCGGCCAAGTAGTTGTGCCGCCCGGCTTCCTCCACCGGTGCTTCATCACCTCCCATGGAACGCCGTCGCGGAAACCCTCTCCCCCCCCTCCCCTCGTCGTTCGACGGAGGGGGTGCTGCCACCGCCGCCGGGACCGGGGCCGGGTTGTGGCCGTGGCCGGAGCCGGAGCCGGGGTCGAGGCCGGGGCTGTGGCCGAAGCTAGGGCCGAGGCTGGAGCCAGGGCCGACCGAGGCCGGGGCCGTGGCAGGAGTTGCTCGACTGAAGAGGAAGAGCAAGTATGCCTGCAGTCCAGACATCTAGCTTGCTTAAATAAAGTCAGCAAGCGTAATGGCTGGATAGCGGTAGAAGAGAGCAAAGCGAGCTTGAGAGCGTACCGGAGGTGACCTGCAGCGAGGCCGACTTATGGGAGGTCGAAAGGGGGAAGAGAGGCATGTATCTTTAAGTGAGCTGCTTGAGCGGAGGGTAGGCTCGGGAGCGGAAGACTAAAACAAACGGAGAGAGGCAAGGCATTCATTTGTTTTAAAATAGTCTCCTCATTCCCGTTCTTCTTGTTTAAGGCCAGGGCCGACTGAGGCTGGGGCCGAGGCTGGCAGCAGCGGCGGCTGTGGGCGGCTGTGGGGCGGGGCGAGTGGATCCTCCGCCGCCGCCCGGGAGGGGGCCGGGAGAGGAGGCTAACCCTAGGCTCCGTACCAGTTGGTACCTGATTAACCTTCATAGCTAAAACTAACTAGATAGACTACTGCGACACGAACTATGATTAGGACAAGATTATTTCCAACATTCCTTAGGTAACGGGAACTTTCCTACGTTTTTCACAGGAAACAAAACATTGCTCAAGGCCAAAGGCAAGCCACGGGAAACGTTCCAAACGTTTCGATTTGATCTGTTTTGGAAGCCTGTAGTAGGCTTTGACTTTACACTCCACCCTATTTCTACATGTTTTCCATACCTTTTGTTCTCGTTCAGAACAGGGCCTTAAGCGCCTGGGAATTCTTAAGCGCACGCCTTGGCGCACTTTTCGTTAAGATGATTTAATACTCGTGGCAACTTTCTTAGGTAGCTGTAATTCTATGGTGTCGCGGGGACTGAGTTTCTTTTATTTCTTGTGTATCTTGTTGACATCAACTATGAATCCATGTGCAGGTATTTTGTTGTCGTTGACGATATATGGGACATGGATACATGGTGTATTATTAAGCTTGTATTCCCCATGACTAGTTCTGGCAGTATCATAATCACCACTACTCGGATAAACGATGTTGCTGAATCATGCCGCAGCTCTTTTGGAGGCGAAATTTACAATATAAGCCCGCTTACTATGGTGCATTCAAGAGAATTATTTCGCAGAAGACTATTCGAC
Source organism: Lolium rigidum (assembly GCF_022539505.1). Lineage (NCBI taxonomy): Eukaryota > Viridiplantae > Streptophyta > Magnoliopsida > Poales > Poaceae > Lolium > Lolium rigidum. Next base: position 116,958,776 of record NC_061513.1, on the reverse strand, counting down.
TCTAAAGAAGATCTCCCGTCACACCTTGAGAAAGTTTCTTGTGAAATTTTGAAAAAATGTGATGGCTTACCTCTGGCAATCATTGCTATATGTGGCTTGTTGGCTAACAAAGAGAGAAGAGAGGATGTATGGAATCAGGTGAAAGATTCAATTGGTCGTGCACTAGAAAGAAATCCCAGTGTTGAAAGGATGATGAAGATCCTGTCACTGAGTTACTTTGATTTGCCTCCTCATCTGAAAACCTGCCTATTATATCTGAGTATCTTTCCGGAAGATTCTCTTATTATGAAGAAAGGTCTTATATGGAGGTGGATTGGTGAAGGAATCATTCATACGGATGACAGATATACAGTGTATGAGCTAGGAGAAATGTGTTTTAATGAGCTCATCAATAGGAGTTTGATCCAACCTTTTAAGACAGGTAAATTTGGTAAGGTGAAGGGTTGTCGAGTTCATGATACAATTCTTGATTTCCTCATATCCAAATCCATCGAAGAGAACTTCCTTACTTTGGTTGGTGTTCCCATACCAACAATTAGGACACAAAGCAAAGTTGTTCGTCGACTTTCTCTACAAGTCGGCGACCAAGGAAGTTCAACAATGCGAACAGGTCTGGTGTTGTCTCATGTCCGATCACTTAACATGTTTAGAAATTCCCTGAACATGCGTACTTTGAAGGAGTTCACACATCTGCGTGTTCTAGACTTGAAGAGTTGCTCAAATTTGGATGAACATCATCTTGATAATATAGCGAGTCTGTTCCATCTGAGGTACCTGAACCTCCAAAGTACAAGAATAAATGAGCTTCCAGAAAAAATCGGCCGTTTAGGGTGCTTAGAGATGTTGGACCTAAGAGGCACCAATGTATTGGAATTACCTGCATCTATTGTTAACCTCACAAAATTGTCGCGTCTACTTGTTAGCAATTTGGTTAAATTTCCTAATGGGATTGCGAAGATGCAAGCACTGGAGACGTTGAAGCAGGTTAGCGTCTCCAATCAGCCATATGAATTCTTGTGGGGCCTGGGCCAGCTAACCAATTTGAGGAATCTTGTCCTTGTCCTTCCCCATCCCGAAGCTGATTCTGACAATAAAGATACAAATGTGGTTGGGGAGGATTACAACAAAGATATCCTCTCTTCCTTGTGTAAGCTAGGCACCAAAAACCTCTCCTCTATGACTATTTGGAACGGGAGCAGCCTCTTACTGGAAGATTTGTGCCTGCTTAACCTGAAGAAGCTTATTAGTTGTTCTTCAACCGTCCAACGGGTTCCGAAATGGGTGAAATCCCTTAGAAACCTCCAAGAGCTACGCCTTGAATTGGAGGGAGTCAAGCAGGATGATCTCTGCATCCTTGGAGCCTTACCCACTTTGCTTATTCTGCATCTTAAGGAGGCAAAGCAGTCAAACGAAAAGCTCAGAATCAGTGGTGAAGTTGGGTTCCTATTCTTGAGAAATTTCTTTTATATGGCAGAATTTCACCCAGTAGATTTGATGTTTGTGGCAGGATCCATGCCCAAGCTAGAAAGGCTCGAGCTTAATTCTTGGTTCGCAGTTCAGCTAGAGTGTCTGGATTTTGGAATCAAGAATCTCCCCTGCCTCATTACCGTGGAATGTGAAGTAGATGGCAACTGTGGCATTCTTGAAGCCATAGAGACTGCCATGGAGAGAGCAGCGAGCACACATCCTAACCACCCTACTCTATTTTTTAAGAAGCTTGACATAGGTAGTTACTTGCATCAAAGGGTTGATTTTGAGCAAACAAGGAAAGTAATCTTTGATGAATGGAGCGAAGGACCAGGAAGTCCGCTGGAGGGCCGCTGATTCTCTTTTATTGTACACCAATAGACTGTAGTCTCTCAGTTGGATAATGTATGACATTCATGCTTTCATATCCAACATTGGTCAAACATTTATTGTTCAACATGTGGTTTCATTTGATGTGATAAGAAAATGTTTAATTGTTGTTTGAAATCTTTTCTATGGTTGTGTGTGATTCCCCTGAGTATGAACCCAGGTTACAGAAAGTTTATGGTAAAACTTGAACAAAGCTTTTTTTTTCCAGTGATATTTATGCAGCGAAAAGCCACGAATCTACACCTATCTATATTTGTATTATATTATATCTCTACTAATAAGTTATGGATCGGTGGTGTTGGTAGGTAAAAAAAATCAATTTCGTCCGTCAAAATAACCGTCTGTCCGTACGCTTTGACCCTAGAAAAAACCGGAGATAGGTCGTCGCGTTTGTGTTACCGCTCACAAAAACCCTAGAGAGTCCTCATTTGATTTGGTTCTTTTGTCTGCGCCCCAGACTCCATCGCCAGGGTCTACATATATACACGACCACGTCTCTCGATCCTCTCTCGAATCTCGATCGATCTAATCGGCGCCGGTTCAGCCTACATATAGGCAAGAGCGTCTCTCGATCGTCTCTCCATTGATCTGCTCGTCTCTCCATTGATCTGCTCGTCGCCAGCGAAGTAAACCTGGTTGGTGATGAACTGATGATCCGCGAGTACTCCGAGTTTCGTTCCTCCACACAGCAATCTGACTGTCGCCGGCGAAGTAGACATGGTTAATGATGATCTGCGAGTACTCCAAGTTCCTTTCTTCCGCGCAGCAGGGGACGTACACACCGCCATCTACACGTACTGCAGCACGCCCCGTTGCCGCCTGTGGCGCGGCCGCGGTGACCAATGCAGCGGTGGCGGCTTTCCCCTCCCGCCGCTTCGAGCGGAGCACCCACCGCCGTTTCACCATCTCCTGCCGCACTCGCCCCCCGCAACCCGAGGTGCGTGCATTTGACCCACCTGGATGCCCTGCCTGAATGCCGTTTCGCGGCGGCCAGCGATGTGCTCGACGAATTGCTGATGAGCGACATCTGCTACCCGGCGGTTGATAGTGGAGCTTGCTCTTTAGGGCATGTACAATGGTGATGACTCAGCTGTCTGTAAGGGGTAGTTATAGGTGATTTTGGTGATGTGGAGGAAAGAGAATGAGGAGAGAGAGGGAGGCTGTCTGTAAAGTTAGTCTTCTTACAGACGGCTTACAGACAGCATTTTTGTTGTTGTATGAAGGGTGTCTATAACTTATACTCACACATGGTTTTGCCTAAAAATAGATAGCTTACAGACAGACCACTGTAGACACTGTCTATACTACTGTCTATATATGATATGGAGTGCTATTACAGACACTATCTGTCTAGACCATTGTACATGCCCTTAGAACATCACTAGCAGTGCCCTCAAACTAGTAACCTTCAAAGCTAGTTAGTTTAAGGATCGAAGAAAACGCGAATTTGAAGAACCAAAACGGCTGGTGTAGATCAGTGTCCAACGGAATATTCTATTTTGAGGGTTGGTTTGAGGGTACTGATCAGCGCGCCGGCCTTAAAATCATCAAAACAGGATCTCATAATCAGGAAAACAGGATTTCCTTAAAAAAGATAGCAACATACAATATTTGCAAATGGATATTAGCAAAACACAATCATGAAACACATATCATGAAACAACCGTGCATAATGTAAAAATAGGCATGAACCAAAGAGTGAGGTTGAGTATACTCATATAGTCACTCTCAACGGTGCCACTTGGTGGAGCGTTAATCACTTTGTCCATAGTCGCACTCCAACGAGCACAAGCGGGCTATATCACCTCCCACCGTCCTTGAAGTGATCGGTAAGAACGATGGACCAAACGGCCGGTCTTGGGCTTGAGCTTGCAATACTTGTCCTCGATCCGTTGCCAATAGCGTTTCCCGGTTTGATCCGTGCCATGAACCGCATCCATCCCAATTTCGAACCAAGCACGAACCAAAAGAACATCTTCAACCTCGGTGTAGTTCGACGATCGGATTATGGGCCGGCGAGCACCCCTTCCTCTTGAGCGGTTAACGCCGCCTCATTGATCTCGGCCACCTCTTCCTCCTCCACACTCGCCTCCTCCTCCTCTTCCTCCTCACCTTCAAAGTCGAATGAATCGAGGGGAGGAGCCCCAATGTTCACCTCGGCATCGTTGAGCAGTCCCATGTAAGTAGTGGTTGGGGCTGACATTTCGTCGAGCACCTCATTGGCGCTTGGCGGCGGAGGGGCGGAGACGGGTGGAGGAGTGGCCTTTTTGCGGCTGGCCGGCTTCTTCGCTCGGGCCTTCTTTGGCCCCAAGGAGGGAACCGGCTTGTTCCTCTTCGGGGCGGGGGCGGGGGCGACGGAGGCGGTGACTGCGGGGGAGACGGTAGCAGCGGGGCCTGTGAGGATGTGCGCCCGCCTCCTCTCCACGCCGACGTGCGTGGAGGCCACCATACCGGCCACCACGGCGGCGCTCGGGGCCGGGGCGGGAGGCGGCTGCGCGGGGCGCTCGAGGCGCGGCGGGGCGCATGATTCGGCGGCGGGGCGGGGGCGCTCGGGGCAGGGGCCGGCAGGGCGTCCATGGCCGGCGGCAGCGCAGGGAAGGAGGAGTGGTTGAGGGATTTTTCCCTCCCACGACGCGTCGGGGCCCTGTGTTTTTGCCTCTCAACCTGTGTTTGTGCAGGCTGGGATGGCAAATGAGGGTTGGGCCTTCAATTTTTCTTGAGGGTTTACGGGTTTGAGGGCTCTGTTCCGCGCCAGTTTTGGGCCTCAATTCTCAAAAAACAGTTAATTTGAGGGTTTGATCAGTTTGAGGGCACTGCTAGTGCATTGCTTGTGCTGCTGCTGCACTGTTCTCTCACCTAGAAACACCACTATACTGGAGTGCCCTATGTCACATTGTCGTCGAGCCTGTAGGCAAAGCCAAATCACCCTTGATTGGTGCCTGACCGCCGAGATCATGAGATGTAACTATGTTTTTTTGAAGGTGATTGGTACTCAACCAGTTAGGGAGGGAATCTATACCTATACCTAATAATAAAGGAGCTAAGGTTTCTGCCAAAATTTTCGTCCAACAATTTTTTAGACGATTTTGCCCTCCCACCAAATCCCATATTACAGCAGGTTGCCATTGTACCGGTTCATAACGATCCCCTCCTCCACCAGAAGAAATCGATCCCTGCCACTGGCGGCTCCACGCGCCGCTGCTCCCCGCGTCGTGCCCGCAACCGCCGAAATCCATCTTCGCACTTTCTCCTGGACGCGCTTGGGCGAGGCCAGGTAGTATGGGGCCAGATTGGATCCCGTCGGTTCTGCGCGCCGCCGATCCGATCGGATCCCGTCGAGGAGCCACGAGCGAGCGAGCTCGATCCCAGCACCGTGTCACTAGATCGGGACGAAGCCGAGGGAGCCCAGCATGGACGGGTCATCGCATGAGGGTGCATCGGACAAATCTTCTCCGCTCTACCAGTCCCAAACTCCACCTGAATCCGTGCATCCGGCCGTCGAGTTGCCGTATGTGACTTAGTACTCCGGCCCGGAAAGTCTCATGACGCTGCTTCCCTGATCTGGTCAACCGTCGTTGCCTCGGCTGATGGAAAATTCCACCCGTCATCACTTGACCGCGTGTGTATATGGAGATTAGGGAGTGAACGGCCGGCGGATGACCGGCGGCAACAACCAATCGCAGAGACCTGGAGACTTCGGCTGCTCAAGCACAAAATCCTCGAGTTACATGAGATCAGTGGCTCTAGGCAGTAGTGCCATTCTCCCACAGCGCCCCCAGGCAGCGGAGATTACAAGCTCCGGCCAGCCTTCTCCACTCACGGTGCCCATGCTTCTTTCCAGTTATTCTACCGCTTATGCGTCCCAAATCTTTCAAAAGAAGATTGGCATGCGATGCTGCCTATGCTCATGCTCTCCAAATTCGGTTTTAGACAAGCTGGATTTACTGGTTCAGATGGAAGAAACCAGAAAAGAAAGCAAAGAGCAAGAAGAAAATGAAGAGAGGTGGAAATTTAGAGGTCGAGCCGGAGCTGCAGGCCCCAATCCAAATGAAGCTGTTCGGCTGTATCTTCAGGTGCTTCTCTGTCGACTAACGCATCGAGCTGCTGGTGTGCCAATAATAGGTGGCCACGGTGCTTGCCTTGACCAAGTGGCAAGGAGTGTCTTTCATCTAAATGCAGAGGCCGGATCTTTCTTGCTTGCTATATGCTCCAATTGATTCATAGATCTCCAATGGTACACGGGTTGATGCATAATCCTTTTATAAGCTTCACACCTATTTAAGCCTGATGTTGTGAGGGGGTGCTAACGATTTTTGAAAATTGCTTCTTACAATCTTGTGTCCATAATATAATTTATCTATTTTGACCACGATAAGCTATCTACTAGCAATTTGTATCCTCGTGTTTCATCTTTTTAATGTACTAAGAATTGCTAGGAAATTTTGATATGCTGAAACTAAACTAAGTTGGCAGTGCAGAAGTTAGTTGTGATTTTTTCATGATAGACAGTTCCGTAGAATACTTTACAGGATTATATTGTATGAAGACGTCATTGTTTCTTTTGTGAAATATAGGTGCAGGCTGCAGTGGAATATCAGTCAAAACATAAATGGAATTGATTACACTACGGATTGCTGAATCGGATATGAATCAACTTAGATGTTTCTGAAACAGCTCCAAGCACCGGAGAGGAAGAGAATAGAGGGGGACAATCTCTCTGTTTTGACTCTACACAGCCGCATTGCAGCTGCATCCTCCGGTATATCTCAGCAATACGAACCGACAAAATGCAGAGAAAAGGAGACCCGGAACCAAGTGCCAGGTTGGCCCCTAAATTCTGTTTGCATCTTTCTGTTCTTTTTTAGCTATTTTGCTCTCCCTAAAATGTCAGCTTCACTTCCTCACTTGATCCAGCACATGAATGAAAATCTACATTCTTTTTTGCGTTGCTAATTGCCTCCATTATGTTACTGTTATTCTGTATTGAATTCATAAACATTGCAAGACAGTCGAGGATATGGTCGTGTGGGGATTGAAAAAAATACTCCCTCCGGTTCATATTAATTGACTCTAATATGGATGTATCTAGACACATTTTAGTTCTAGATACATCCATATTGAATTCAATTAATATGAATCGGAGGGAGTAGATGAGAATAAACATGAAGAGAGAGGGAAATAGGTCAATTACATACTCACTAAACTAAATAAAAAATATACTCTCTCCGGTTCATAATAAGACCGAGGACGTAGTATATTTCAAAAAATAATTTAAATAGTTGATTAAGAAACAAAATAACAATGAAGTATGGATTAAATTAAAAAAATTATGAAGTAAGATTTGTTTAGGCGGGTAAATCGACTTCGAGCCGATGGTGAAAACAAGGTGAAAAATCAACAAAAATTATTTGCTGAAGTGTTTAAGTATTTGTTTCTTCCGGTGCAACGCACGGGCACTTTTCCTAGTTTTATAAAACATCTCTACATGTTTCCCAATGCCACTTCTTCTATCTAACCAATACAGGTCAGAACAAAATTCTTCTAATAGTTACCTTCAGTACCAGCTGCATGATTTCCATTCCTGGGTTCTTGCTTAAAGTTAAGTTAAGTACAAGGCCGAATGGCTGTGAAAAACGGTACTACATTAGTCAGCTTCGTGTGGACTTAATGCTGAAATAAGGACATTTGTTACTTGCGTCTATCAAGATGAGAAAACTTTTGCGAAGTCCAACACTCTATGGAAGTAGCGACCAAACAATTCTCCGCTCCCCTGAACGCCGCAAGTGAGACCGCCGCCGACAAAGTGGACAAGGAGAAGGGCATACCTTATTCTTCTTCCGCATAGTGACGCTACAACCACCATAACGTCGCTGCCGGTTGGCCAAACTTTTACTTTAGGGAACTTATTACAGCACCGGGCGCAGGTCCGAGGTCCCCACCCCCACCCGCTGCTGGAGCGGCAAGCAGAGGAGGCGGGGACCTGTCGATCCCCGGATGGAAAACCCTTGATAGCCGTCTTTCTTAGTCATGGGAGGAAAACCTCTTGCGTTATTCATACTTTAGGCGTGAAGTGTTGGTGCTACTTCACCTCACCAATCAGGGTAGAAAGTAGATATTATCCACTACCATGACTGGTAAACTGCATAATCAGCTGCAAATTAGGCATTTGAAGCAAAATTATATCTATCTGCTCACATTCATCATCCCTTCCGTACTGATATGGTCATCCTTGCTGTAGGCAACAGAGCTGTAAATTACCATGGCCAAGTTGTTACAAATAAGAAATTTTGGACTTCCTGCTAGTTTGCAATTCTATTCTATACCCTGATTATCCCGAACAGCTCTTCATATATTCCCTGATGGTGAGTGGTTTCCTTCTATCCAACCATTCTTTTTCACTTCATTAATTAATTTATTTGACCAAAGTTGAGTAAAATGTTTTTTTTGCATTGTTACAATTGAATCTTTCCTTTTCCACGGTATCATTCTTTACTTTAGATCAAGTCCTGCAAGTCTACCTTACTCTTGTGTCATAAACCGATCAATTAATATTACATGATACAACCCAAATCAACAAATATAGGTGGGAGGAATGCTTATTTCACCACAGCCTATCAGTTTCATGCTTTCAATGCCCTTTGGCAATAAGCTCAAAGCCCCGCATTCGAAGTTGCACAATGAATTGCATTGCCTGATCAATCACTTGCCGGGGGCGAAGTTGGTGGCGAATGCCCAGGCATTGTTGTTGACAGGGTCGACGATGTGGTCAGCAAGGTTCTCCAGGGGCCCCTTTCCAGTCACAATGGCCTGTACAAAGAATCCAAACATGGAGAACATGGCAAGCCGGCCGTTCTTGATCTCCTTGACCTTGAGCTCTTCGAATGCCTCTGGGTCGTCAGCCAAGCCAAGAGGGTCGAAGCTTCCACCGGGGTAGAGTGGGTCAACAATCTCCCCGAGTGGACCACCGGCAACAAGGTACCCCTCGAAAGCGCCCATGAGCACGACCTGGCAGGCCCAAATGACGAGGATGCTTTGTGCATGGACGAGGCTGGAGTTGCCGAGGTAGTCTAGGCCACCCTCACTGTTGGGGGGATGACCCCCGGTATGCCAAAGGCATGCCAAACCGGATGGTTTGAGCCATCAAGATACCGGTTTGATGTTCATTCCGGACTGTGAGTTTAGGCTCTTGGCTAAGGAAGCCTATACCGGTATGCCCAAAGAGAGGCATGCCGGAATGGGCTAAGAAGATACCGGACTACCGGTATAAGCAAAGCTGGTCAAAGATTCTCTCAGGAGCTAGAAGACAAAGATGAGCTAAGCAAAGTAGCTTTAAACGAAGCCATGACGTAAAAGACAAGGGTGACGCCCAAAGCAACCGGAGGACATCAGCTTCCCTGATTAAAGAAGATACCGGCGTCACCCATGATTAAAGTAGCTTTATAAAGTAGCTTTGTAAAGTAGTTTGTCTGTTCAAAGATGCCATTAGGGTTTCTTCCCTTGTAAGCCACCCTCTGCCCTATATAAGGAGAGGGGGCAGCCCTCCTCACGGGCGACGATGAGATAATACGAGATATATGTATGCAAACCACCTGTAACATTGTTCATGGAATAGAGAAGATCTAGAACGGAGTTCATCCTTGTGTCTCTCTTCTTCTACCTCTGGCCTTGGCCAAGTTCTTGAGGAAAGCACCCGAAAGTTCATCCTACCTGATCCAAAACCCTCCCCCGAATCCTCTAGCGTCCAACTCGGCCCCAACTTAAGCCATCCTATGGCATCTGTCTGTTCACCACGACGACAGTTGGCGCCCACCGTGGGGCAGAGAGAGGCGCTTGCTGGAGTTCATATTCGGGCGGGCCTCCTCGACGTCGACGGCGAGCGAACGGTATTCGCGCTCGTGCAGAGCATCTACGCCATGGACTTCATCAACGACAACGCGGGCTGCTTCTCCAACGGCGGTAAGTTCCCCAAGAACGGCCGCGTCATCGAGTTCGGCAGCCTCTGCATCTACTTCGGCACCGTCCCTGTGCGCCAGTGCCTCTCACCGGTGCTGGTGGCACCGGATCCGCCAAGGTGGCTATGTGCTGGCTGCGCCGCCGGCAGGGTGGAGGTCATGATGGCTGGCGTGGCCGGCGCCGGCAAGGACGCTGTGGAGCAAGGCGCTGGCCGTGCGGCATCGACCCGCCCGGCCAAGCCGCCGCTGGAGCGCGACGCAGGCGCTGCGGGAGCATCTTCAGCACCACCGAAAACGCCACTTCAAGCGGCGATGAACGTGCTGGCGACGCCCATCGCGCAGAACATCGATCCGGCTGCGGCCCAAGCGCAGCTGGAGGAGACACGCAAGGCGCTGCTTTCTGGCGGCGCAAACATCCTCCAGGCGCAGCGCGAGCTGAACCTGACCCTACGTGAGTATAACGCTGCCCATGGCTTTGCTTCAGTTAGCGCTCATGCTGCTAGGATGCCGGAAAACCGGCTTAAGGCTCGCAATCTAGATCAGGATTTGCGTAAGGAAATTCATGCTGGCAAAAGTACCTCTGCATCTGTGAGTATCGTAGAGAAACCTAAGTACAGTAGTCCGGATAAAACTATAAAAGCTGCTAAGGCTGCTATGGAAATGTGTGATTCGTTATCCGGTGAGGCTCTGGCAAATCAGCAAGATAGAGTTAGAGAGCTGCTTGACACCATACAGGCGCAAAATGATGAGCTTGCTAGAATGAACAAAGCTGCGCTAGAGTCAAAATCAATCCGGTCGACAAAAGTTGCCGGAAGCAAGTCCCAGGGGCAAGCTTCGTCCCCTCATCCGGATAGGAGAAGAGAAAAAGAAATGAATGCGCGGCAGATGACCGTGTATGATCCGGTTCTTGCCGGGAAACAAAAAGCCGGGCCACACAATGCTGGAGAAAAAAGCTATGGAGCAGGTCGTGGCTATGCCGGAAATGGCTATGGCTATGCCGGAAACAACCATGCCGGTAGACACGAAACCGGGCAAAATTATCGAGCTGCAAGGGAAGCGTATGCAGAAGACGAGATGCGACCACCAAGGTACCGGCAGGCAAGAGCCGCGGAACCGGAAAGATATGAAGAGGGAGATTCCGAGGTGGAACAAGTTAGAGCCTACCGGAACCCTTTGGGGGAACGTGTGGGGGAAAGATGCTTGCTAGGCCGGGATGCGAGGCACAGGCTGGACAGAGTGCATCTTTCCGAAATGATCGAATCTGAGGGCCCTCTCGGCCCAAAGTGCTTTGGCCCACGAATCATGGGAGAAGAGCCACCGGTACGCAATTTCCAATTGCCCCGGGACACAAAAACGTATGACGGCACAACCAAGCCGGAAGATTGGCTGGCGGACTATGTCACAGCTGTTTATGTAGCTGGTGGCGGAGTAAACCGGCGTTGGGCGGTAAGAATCATACCATCCTACCTGGTAGGACCTGCGCGTATTTGGCTTAACCAGCAGGAAGCGTTAACGGATGGTTGGACTTTGAGGAAGCCTTCGTGAGCAACTTCAGCAGCACTTACAAGAGGCCAAACCGGCCCCAGCAGCTCGCTTTATGCCAGCAGCGTGCAGGTGAAACAGACCGGGACTATCTCACCCGGTGGAACTCAATGAGAAACACGTGTAAAGGAGTGATTGAAGCACAAGCAATTGCTTGGTTCAGTCAAGGATGCCGGAGAGGATCGCCACTGTGGCAAAGGCTGCAGAGAAACATGCCAAGCACATTAGCTGAGATGATGCGAGTGGCGGAAAACTATGCGTTGGGAGACCCACTGCAACCGGTTGTGCAAGCCGAACCGGCGCAGTCCAACCAACCCCGGCAAGATCAACACCGGGATAATCGGCATAACAAAAGAAGGGAAGATTTCCCAGATCGAAGATATGGTCCACAGCAAGTAGCCGCGGTGCAGGAAGATTCCGGCCCCGGCGGAAACCAGAGCAGAAAACCGGATCGCAGCCATGGGCGGGTCCTAAGAAGAAATGGGTAGAAAAAGAAAAGTGGGGACAGAAAAAAGATTGGCAAAAGCATATGAGATACACCATGGAAGCAGCAATGGACATGCCATGCAAGCTTCACACTCCACACCCATCGAACCCGGCAAACCATTTGACAAAACATTGCTCATGGATCAAGCACTTGATGTTGAGAGGAGCGGCAAAAGATGCGCAAGCAGATGGCTGTTCCACAATACTGCCGCCCTCGCACGACATGCTACACCAGCACCCATTACCACCACCACCATCTCTTACCGGAGCCAATACCATACCGGTACAACAATACCAGCAAGTTAACCGGGTGGAGCAAAATAATGATCAACCACCTCCACCGGCACCTTTAGGCCGGAATGTTTACGAGGACCCGCATTTGTGTTGTGTTGTCTTTGTCACTGAGCCAACCGACAGGCAAAGTATACATCGCCGTTCCATGGAAGTAAATGCCGTGATGCCGGCAGTACCAAAGTACATGCTGTGGTCAGATCAGGAAGTCACCTGGTCGTTCAGGGATCACCCCAAAATCATGCCGAATCCGGGTGGATACGCTCTTGTTGTGGACCCAATCATGAGAGGGCCAGAAACTCGAGTCAAGTTCAGCAAAGTGCTGATAGACAACGGCATCAGCATAAACATCATGTACAAGCATACAATGCGTACACTGGGCATAACTGGAAACATGCTGCAGCCAACTCACACAACATTCCATGGAATCGTTCTGGGCCTGTCCTGCGCGCCGGTAGGAAAAGTCCGGGTGGATGTGTCTTTCGGAGGACGTGACAATTGCTGGGTGGAAAACATTCTGTTTGAGGTGGTGGACCTGTACAGTCCCTACCATGCATTGCTAGGGAGACCGGCACTGGCAGCTTTCATGGCCACAACTCATACGGCTTACCTCAAGATGAAGATGCCGGCACCTCGTGGACCCTTAACTGTGGTAGGAAACTACAAAGTCTCACTGGAAACAGCATCTGCCGGATCAAACCTAGCGGAATCGCTGGTGATCGCGGAGGAAAAAAGGAGAATGCAAACCGCAGTTGCGCTGGCTCAGTCCTCACAGTTGAGCTTAGCGGCGATGAGTGGAAATTTGGGCTCACCGGCATTCAAGCCGACAAATGAAACAAAGGACATTGTGCTGGATCCGGCTCACCCAGAACGCACCGTTCGTATCGGTGCCGGCCTCAGTCAAGCATAGGAAAGCGCGCTCGTCAGCTTCCTCCGTGAGAATCGGAATATCTTTGCCTGGTCTACTGATGACTTGGTAGGTGTTCCGAGGGAGCTGGCTGAGCACTCTCTAAACATCCGGAAGGATGCTAAGCCGGTGCGACAACCTTTGCGCCGGTTCGCTGAAGATAGGAGGAAAATCATTGGAGAAGAGGTGACAAAACTGTTGGTTGCCGGTTTCATCGTGGAGGTCACGCATACTGAGTGGATGGCCAATCCGGTGATGGTCGAAAAGAAGAAAGATGAGAACCTGGAGGCAAAAGCTCCAAAGGTGTGGCGCATGTGCATCGACTACACCAACCTCAACAAGGCTTGCCCAAGAGATCCTTTCCCTCTGCCCCGGATTGATCAAGTGATTGATTCTACTGCTGGGTGTGAGTTGTTGTCTTTTCTGGATGCGTATTCTGGTTTCCACCAAATTCCCCTGAAAAAGGAAGATCAAATAAAAACTGTGTTCATTACCCCGCACGGGGCTTATTGCTATGTTACTATGCCTTTTGGTTTGCGCAACGCTGGTGCAACGTACCAGTGCTGTATGCAAAAATGCTTGTTTGATCAAATCGGAAAGAATGTGCAAGTCTATGTGGACGACATTGTGATAAAAACTAAGGTAAAAGATACCCTAATCGATGACATCCGGCAAACATTTGACAACCTAAGACGGTTCCGGATGAAACTTAATCCGGCAAAATGCACCTTTGGTGTCCCTGCCGGTAAGCTGCTTGGCTTTCTTGTGTCAAGCCGGGGCATTGAAGTTAATCCGGTAAAAATCCGGGCCATAGAAAGAATGACTGTTCCGCAGGAACTAAAAGATGTGCAAAAGTTTACCGGAAGCTTGGCATCGCTAAGCCGGTTCATAAGAAGGCTAGGAGAAAAGGCTTTGCCGCTCTATGCCTTAATGAAAAAATCGGATACTTTCCTCTGGACCCCGCAGGCAGACGTAGCGTTCAAAGAGCTGAAAACAATGCTAGCCACCGCTCCGGTATTGGCCTCGCCTTTGGAGAGGGAGCCCATGTTGTTGTACATAGCAGCAACCAACCGGGTTGTGAGTGTGGTGGTTGTGGTAGAAAGAGAGGAAGAAGGGAAAACCGTGCAGAGGCCGGTATACTACTTGAGTGAGGTGCTCTCCCTCTCGAAACAAAACTACCCCCATTTCCAAAAGATGACCTATGGCGTGTTCATGGCCGCCACTAAACTCAAGCACTATTTCGAGGAGCACCCCATGAAGGTGGTGAGTGAAGCACCCATTTCGGATATCATGGGCAACAAAGACGCCAGTGGCCGGATCGCAAAATGGGCGATTCAGTTGTCACCATACGTGCCGGCGTACGAAAGAAGAGATGCCATAAAATCACAAGCCTTGGCTGATTTCCTGGTCGATTGGGCGGAAATGGAATACAAGCCGCCGGAACACAAAATAGAATACTGGAAGATGCACTTTGACGGATCCAAGCTCAAGGAGGGTCTAGGTGCCGGTGTGGTACTCACCTCACCAAAGGGAGATCATCTCCGGTATGTTTTGCAAGTGCACTTCAGGGCATCAAACAATGTCGCTGAGTATGAGGCTCTGATACATGGGCTTAAGGTCGCAAAAGAAATTGGTGCACACCGGATCATTTGCTACGGTGATTCAGATCTTGTGGTACAGCAGTGTTCCGGAGATTGGGATGCAAAAGATGCCAACATGGCCTCATACCGGTTCCATGTGCAAAAGATTGCCGGCTTCTTCGAAGGATGTGAGTTTCACCATGCGCCGCGGGCTGAGAACGACGCCGCGGATGCTCTATCCAAGCTAGGTTCATCTAGGCAAGAAATTCCTCCCGGAATAGCCTTGGCGCACTTAAGAGTTCCATCAATCAAGCCGAGTCCGGAGTCGGAATCATTTTTCGTACCGGAGTCACATGTGGTGCCGATGGATATTGACGAAGGAAACCCGGGGACTGCTCCGGCAAACCCCGGGACTGCTCCGGTAAACTCGGGGACTGCGACGCCCGTACCGGAAGAGGCAATGCTTGTGGACAGCATGGACATAGACGTGCCGGTGTTTGTGGTTAGAGAAGCACCATCTTGGGTTAAACCTATTAAGGAATTCCTGATCAACGACAACTTGCCGGTTGACGAAACTGAGTCAAGGAGGATCCAACGGAGAGGCAAAGCTTATACCTTCATCAATGGTGAGGTATACAAGAGAAGTGTTACCGGTGTCCTTCAAAGATGTGTGGAACCGGAAGAAGGAAAGGAGATGCTCAAGGAGATTCACCAAGGCGAATGTGGGCACCACGCTTCATCAAGGGCGCTGGTGGCAAAAGTATTCCGGCATGGGTTCTACTGGCCCACTGCTTTGGAAAATGCTGAGGATTTGGTAAGGAAGTGTAACGGTTGCCAGAGGTACGCCAAGCAGAATCATACTCCAGCTTCCGGCCTGAAAACCATACCGTTAACATGGCCATTTGCTGTTTGGTGCCTGGACATGGTTGGACCGTTCAAAACCGCAAGGGGAAATATGACCCACATCTTGGTAATGGTGGACAAATTCACCAAGTGGCTGGAAGTGAAGCCTATCGCAAAGTGTGATGGCCACACAGCGGTGAAGTTCCTAAAAGATGTAATCCTGCGGTATGGATACCCACACAGTATCATAACTGACAATGGCTCAAACTTTGCCCAAGGAGAATTCAAGCGATTCTGTGAAGACAAAAACATCCGGCTGGATTTGTGCTCAGTGGCGCACCCGCAAGGCAATGGCCAAGTCGAAAGAATCAATGCGCTGGTGCTTTCCGGTATAAAACCAAGGCTCATTGAACCGCTAGAAAAGACACCGGGCTGTTGGCTTGATGAGCTACCGTCGGTGCTGTGGAGCATAAGAACGACTCCAAACCGGTCTACCGGATACACTCCATTTTTCATGGTTTACGGAGCAGAAGCGGTCATACCAACCGACATTCTCCATGATTCACCAAGGGTGCAACTCTATACCGAACAAGAGGTAAAAGAGGCCCGAGAAAACGATGTGGACTTGCTAGAAGAAGCAAGAGAACTGGCACTGGCAAGAACAGCTATTTACCAGCAAAACCTCAGACGCTATCACAGCCGGAAGGTTAACCCGAGAGTTTTCCGGGAAGGAGACTTGGTGTTACGCTTAGTGCAACGCACTGAAGGCCGGCACAAGCTCTCACCTCCTTGGGAGGGGCCATTCATTGTAAGCAAAGCTTTGCACAATGATGCCTATTACCTGATTGATGCACAGGAATGGAAAGAAGGAAAGGCGGACAAATCCGGAGATGAAACCAAGCGTCCTTGGAACATAGCATTGTTACGCCCTTTCTACTCATGAAGTTGTGCTGTAAGAAGTTCCTTTTTTGTACCTTATGCTATGAATAAAAGACTCCGGCACCTCGAATGTTTCTCGGGGACTGCCTCTATCAAACTTGCATGTAATCTGTTTATTTTTTCCGTTTGCCGGTTGCTTCTTGAACATTTTTTCTTTCTGGTTTAGTAACGTGCTAAACCTACCGGAGTCTTCGACTCTGCTGCTGTCCGCAAACCGGCTTCATGGCAAGCAAGATAAACTGGTAGGAATTAAGCACGTGAACTGCAAAAAGAGGAAGTGGGAACGAGTAATCCGGAAAAGCTTAACTAACCCCGGTTTTACCGGTTTTTTGTGAAAAATTTCGAATTTTTCCTAAGTTCAAGGAAATGTTCGCTTGGCAAAAGAACTTTGTAACTCATACGCCAAAACACCCAAAAGAGGTAGGCAGAGGCAAAGGGAAAGAACCAAGTGTGCATCGAATTGGATGCGGAAACGATTCCGGAATCTTCACAGTGCAAGATAAAAGCAAACGACAAAGGCGACATGCTAAATTAACCAACCAACGTAACTTAATAAGTTACCGGTATGCAAGATACCGGCATAAAGTTGTACCACAACCAAAACGATAAGTTTTATCTTACATCATAACACCCCGGCATACCGGGGTAGAATTTAACAAACATTGTTTTTGAGGCTCAGGTACAGCACAGACAGATAAGCATGTCATAGCAAGTGTTTAAACAGCGGGGGCTTCCGGGGGAGCAGCATGGGCCTCTGGAGCTTCTGGGGGTGCGTCACCAGATTCCGGCAGCACATCTCCGGCATCTTCATCTTCATCTTCCTCTTCTTCCTCCTCATCGCTGAGAAAGTCCTTGACGCCTGAGGGAGGGGGGATGAAGGTGCGAGCCGGCGCGTACTCAGCAAGCCGATAGGCACGATCCTGCCACTTCGCGGTAAGAATCGGATCCGTATCAGTGGGAGCATTTTCACGCACGCCTTGAAGAGCATCCAGATCCAAGTCTGGGTTCCAGGAGCACGCGACGCGCAGCGCGGTATCGGCTCCGGCACGAGCTGCGGAGCACTGCCACTCATGAATGCGGTGCCCTGCCTCTTTCAGCCGGTTGGCGGTGAGCGTGATGTTGGCTGGCATTGCTTCCTCAGGCCACAACACCTTGAAAAGAAGGATGGCGACATCCGGCAGATCGGCAAGGTGCCGATCCACTGAGCGCATATGTTGGACACGGGCGAAAAGTGCGACCAGATAGTCGTACCCATCCCAAGGCGCGTCCAAGTTGGGCAGTTGTCGCGCCACCCTGTCCTCCGTCACCTTTTTCGCGGCATGCGTCTGGGAGTCCGGGAAATGCTCTACAGGAAAAAGGAGAAAACATAAGGATAAGACACCGGAAAAAATCTACCGAAAGGAAAAAGAATACGAATACGCTTCCAAAAAGAAAAAGCTTGTAAGCGAAGGAAGGGACAAGACAGAAGATTACTGAGAGCCAGCGCGTCGATCTGCATGACCAGCTGATCATATTCCTTATGATCAGCGGTCATAAGCTCAATCTGGTGCTCCGCTGCTTTCCGCGCTTTCTTCTCCTCCTCCAGCATCCGTTCTGCCGCTTTCCGCGCCTTACTCTCCTCCTCCAGCTCTACCCTTAGCACCGCTGTGGAGTTCGTGGAATCATCCACGACCTCCGCCAGCCTGGCCTCGGCTGCTGCCTTGGCATCCTTCAGCTCTTGGCTATGCTGGAGCGCGGCTTGCATAGCTTGCTCCTTGAGCTCCCTGGAGGTAGTTTTCTGGGCGTCCAAGGCCTCCTGGTGCTTCCGGATGAGCTGCTCCTTTTCAGCTGGAAGCCGGAAAAGAAGATGTTAACGAAAGCGTAACAAGTAAAGCACAAAGAGGCAAGACAACCAAAAAAGAAAGGATACCTTGGAGTGCGGCAACCTGGATCTTGAGGGCCTCAATGGAGGCTTCCGGGATAGCTGTTATACGAAAGAATTGTAAGTAACAAGGAAGAAAAAGCTTCCGGTAGAAAGATGCCGGAGGCAAAAGGACTCACCTTGGCAGTGGCTGTGAGCCTCGGCGAGATCCCGGTGCTCCTAGAGAAGCTCCTCGAAGAGCTGCTTCCGGGCATCCGCGGTGCTCTATTAAAAATGAAGCAGCTATGAAAAAGCTGCCGGTTTAGAGAAATTTGAAAAAAGTTTCGCGCTCAGAGCTGCGCTCTCAACCCAAAACTCGGGGACTGGCGATGCCGGTTTCGAAATTTTTTAAGGAAAGTTTCGCGCTCAGAGCTACGCTTGATACGTCTCCAACGTATCTATAATTTCTGATGTTCCATGCTTGTTTTATGACAATACCGACATGTTTTGTTCACACTTTATGTCATTATTATGCGTTTTCCGGAACTAACCTATTGACGAGATGCCGAAATGCTAGTTGCTGTTTTCTGCTGTTTTTGGTTCCAGAAAGGCTGTTCGGGCAATATTCTTGGAATTGGACGAAATCAACGCCAAACCTCCTATTTTTCCCGGAAGGCTCCAGAACACCGAAGAAGAGTCGGAGAGGAGCCAGGGGGGCCCACACCATAGGGCCGCGCGGGCCAGACCCTGGCCGCGCCGGCCTAGGGTGAGGCCACCCTGTCAGCCCTCCTGCGCCGCCTCTTCGCCTATAAAACCCCTTTCGACCTAAAAACGCAGTACCAATTGACGAAACTCCAGAAAGACTCCAGGGGCGCCGTCACCGTCGCGAAACTCCAATTCGGGGACAGAACTCTGTTCCGGCACCCTGCCGGGATGGGGAATTGCCCCCGGAGCCATCTCCACCGCCGTCTTCACCGCCATCTTCACCGCCATCGCTGCCTCCATGATGAGGAGGGAGTAATCCATCCCCGAGGCTGAGGGCTTCGCTGTAGCTATGTGGTTCATCTCTCTCTCTGTACTCCAATACAATGATCTCGTGAGTTGCTTTGCATGATTGAGATCCATATGATGAGCTTTGTATCGCTACTAGTTGTGTGCTACTCATGTGATGTTATTAAAGTAGTCTATTCCTCCTGCATGGTGTAAAGGTGACTAGTGTGTGCACCATGTGGTTCTTGTCGTAGGCTATGATCATGATCTCTTGTAGATTGTGGAGTTAATTATCATTATGATAGTATTGATGTGATCTATTCCTCCTTCATAGTGTAATGTGGACAGTGTGTGCACTATGTTAGTTCTTGGTTTATTTTGCAATGATCTATTATGCTCTAAGGTTATTTAAATATGAACATTATTGTGGAGCTTGTTAACTCCGGCATTGAGGGTTCGTGTAATCCTACGCAACGTGTTCATCATCCAACAAAAGAGTGTATGTAGCACATATGAGAAAGAGTTATTTATTATGCGATCAATGTTGAGAGTGTCCACTAGTGAAAGTATGATCCCTAGGCCTTGTTCCTAAATATCGCTACCGCTGCTTGTTTACTTGTTTCTACTGCGTTACTACTGCTGCGTTACTACTCGCTTGTTCATTGTCCCGGGCAAAACACTTTTCACGGTGCCGTTGCCACTCGCTCATATATATTCATACCACTTGTATTTCACTATCTCTTCGCCGAACTAGTGCACCTATTAGGTGTGTTGGGGACACAAGAGACTTCTTGCTTTGTGGTTGCGGGGTTGCTTGAGAGGGATATCGTTGACCTCTTCCTCCCCGAGTTCGATAAACCTTGGGTGATCCACTTAAGGGAAACTTGCTCGCTGTTATACAAACCTCTCGCTCTTGGAGGCCCAACACTGTCTACAAGAATAGAAGCACCCGTAGACATCAAGCTATTTTTCGGCGCTCGTTGCCGGGGAGGTAAGGTAAAAGGTATTCACATCCTCCGACTACTAAGCTATTTCCTAGCACTCGTTGCCGGTGTGTGAGTGCTCGAAGCTATCTCCTTTAGATTCTGCAATTGCATCTTTTTGTTTCTTGTTTTTATTTTCACTAGTTAGGCACAATGGAAAACAACAAAAAAATTGGTGAGCTTTTTAATCTTTTTCCTGATTTAGAATTGTTTGATGCGAAAATTAAAAAACCTATGGAACCTTATTTGCATGCTAGTAGCGATGTTATTAGTATGAATGCAATTACTCGCTAATGCTATGGAGAAGTCTAAGCTTGGGGAAGCTAGTTTTTGTGATCTTTTTAGCTTCCCATCTTTAGGGGAGAAAATTTGCTCTGATAATATTTTATCTCCCATATGCGATAATTCTAATGATGCTTGTGATATTTTAAATCCATCTACTGAAAGTATTCCATATAAAATCCCTATGAAAATTATTGAACGTGTTATGGATAACCACTATAAAGGGGATGGAACTGTCCACCCTAGAGATCATTTACTGTTTTTGCATGAATTATGCTGGTTATTCAAGTGTGCAGGTATCTCTATGGATGAAGTGAGGAAGAAGCTATTCTCTGTTTCATTTGTCCGGTAAAGCGGCGCATTGGTATAAATTGTTGGAGAATAGTCATTCTCTTGGTTGGGAGGAAATTGCATCTCTCTTTTATTCTAAATTTTATCCTCCTCATGAAGTGCATATTGATAGGAATTATATTTATAACTTTTATCCTCGTGATGGAGAGAGTATTTCTCAAGCGTGGGGGAGATTGAAATCACTAATGCTCAAATGTCCCATTCATGAGCTCCCCAGTAATGTTATTGTTAATAATTTTTATGCGGGGCTTTCAGGACAACACAAGGACTATCTGGATGCCTGTTCGGAGGGATCTTTCACAAGCAAGGAGGTTGAAGCTAGGTGGGATCTTCTTGATCGGATTGAGGACAACGCTGAAGGATGGGAGAATGACAAAGGTAAAGAGTCAGGTATAAATTATGATTATGAATGCATTGAAGCTTTTATGGATACCGATAAATTTCGAAATATGAGTGCTACTTATGGTCTTGACTCTTAAGTTGCTGCAAATCTTTATAAAGCCTTTGCTTCTCATTTTGAATTGCCTAAAAAGAATTTTGATAAGTATCATGAACCTTTTAAAGAGGCTTGCATGAAGAATGAAATTGTTGTTAATTATTGCAATAAGCATGCTCAAACTCCTAAGAATGCTATTTCCTATAAGCATGTTAATTTTTGTGGAATACATAGACCTTGTGGAATTAATCAAATCAAAGATGAATATTGTATCCATCATGCTAATGAAAAAACTAGAAAGTGGTTTAGGGCTCTAGATGATCTTGGTAAAAAAGTTTGTGCCCTCTATCCTTTTATTTGTGAAGTTTGCCATGAAGTGGGTCATTTTAATTTTCAATGCTCCTCCAATGATAATTTGAACCCAATGAGTGCTGCAAATTTGTATTGTGATGATGAAATTACTCCTAATCAGCATGATGAACTTACTCTATTCTTGGGGTGTGAAGAACTGTCGAGAAAAATCTCTTTGTTACGTATGAGTGATCTTGATGTTGATGATGTCCTGCATGGGTGTTTTTCTTATTGCATTGATAATAGCCATACAAATACTTACATACAAAATATTTTAGAAGATGACACCTTGCCAAAATATGATAGGACCGCTGTGTGTTTTCAACTAATTAATGAAAAGGAGGGATCCTCCCAAGTTTCTTCTATTGTTTCTGAAAGTAAATCAGGTTATGCGGACAAGCCACCCTTCAAGCCTCTTCCTCCTAAAGAAGGGAACGAGGAGAAGGAAGAGAAGAAGAAGAAAAAGGGAACGAAGAAGAAGAAGAAGAAGAAGGAGAATAAAAAGAAAGAGGTAACGGCGTATCCCCGCGTGAATGAGATAACGCTAGGTAACCGTAAGTATGTTGCTCCTAATGATTATTGTGATAATGAATCTGAATATGATGATCTTCCTATGCCCTTTACATACATTAGTGATCATGATTTGAATGAGCACCCTACTTTTGATATTGCAAATCTCTGGGAAACTAATTCTAAAAATGATGATGATAATAATTGCCATAGTGTCAGTGCTATCCACGCTTCCTCCCATAATGATATAGAAAGCTCTAAGCTTGGGGAAGAGGTGTTTGAAAATCCTTTTGCTACTGATCATTATGTTCTTGATACATCTCCTTCTAATAACAATGATGGTGTGGACACAGATAAACCGACTATGAAAGATAACTATTCTATTTCTTATGATGACACTGTGCCTCCGATCTCTAATGATTATTATAAAGAATGCTATGATATAGGTTCTAACTATCCTTATGAAACTTGTCATAGTCATGATTGGATTACCAAAAACAATTCCCTTAATATGCAATTTGTTTACAATGTTCAAATTCTTGATAATAATCTTGGTCCAATTACTATTAATGAGAATAACTCTTCTTATGCCAAATTTAATGATACTTCTATGCATATGAACCATGATAAGAATGTTTTAAGTGATGGGTATATTGTGGATTTCATCAATGATGCTACTGAAAGTTATTATGAGAGAGGGAAATGTGGTTATATGCATCTTAATAATATTAAGTTTCCCCTCTTTATGTTGGGAATCTTAAAGTTACTCGTGTTTTATCCTCTTATGCTTGTCACTTTGTTCTTCATGAATTCATTTGTGTATAAGATTCCTTTGCATAGGAAGTGGGTTAGGCTTAAAGTTGTTTTGAATTTGCTTCTTGATGCTCTCTTTTGCTTCAAATACTATTTCCCGCGAATGGATCATTAAAACTGCTGAGCCCATCTTAATGGCTATAAAGAAAGAACTTCTTGGGAGATAACCCATGTGTTATTTTGCTACAGTACTTTGTTTTATATTTGTGTCTTGGAAGTTGTTTACTACTGTAGCAACCTCTCCTTATCTTAGTTTTGTGTTTTGTTGTGCCA
Source organism: Lolium rigidum (assembly GCF_022539505.1). NCBI lineage: Eukaryota > Viridiplantae > Streptophyta > Magnoliopsida > Poales > Poaceae > Lolium > Lolium rigidum. Next base: position 116,935,550 of record NC_061513.1, on the reverse strand, counting down.
AGTAAAGTCGTTGATAGAAAAGTTCATACTAGATTTGGATTACTGCGCAGAAACAGATTTCTTTTCTGTCACGAATTTCGACCTGCCTCCCTGTAGGTAGCTCAGAAAATTAAGCCAATTTACGTGCGTGATCCTCAGATATGTACGCAACTTTCATTCAATTTGGGCATTTTCATCTGAGCAAGTCTGGTGCCATTTTAAAATTCGTCTTTACGGACTGTTCTGTTTTGACAGATTCTGCCTTTTATTTCGCATTGCTTCTTTCGCTGTGTTGGGTGGATTTCTTTGTTCCATTACCTTCCAGTAGCTTTGGGCAATGTACAAAAGTGTTAAGAATGATTGTGTCACCTCTGAACATGTGAGTTTTTGATTATGCACTAACCCTCTAATGAGTTTGCTTTGAGTTTGGTGTGGAGGAAGTTTTCAAGGGTCAAGAGAGGAGGATGATATACTATGATCAAGGAGAGTGAAAGCTCTAAGCTTGGGGATGCCCCGGTGGTTCACCCCTGCATATATCAAGAAGACTCAAGCGTCTAAGCTTGGGGATGCCCAATGCATCCCCTTCTTCATCGACAAATTATCAGGTTCCTTCTCTTGAAACTATATTTTTATTCGGTCACATCTTATGTACTTTACTTGGAGCGTCTGTGTGCTTTTGTTTTTGTTTTTGTTTGAATAAATGCTTGTGTGGGAGAGATACACGCTCCGCTGGTTCATATGAACACATGTGTTCTTAGCTTTTAGTATTCATGGCGAAGGTTGAAACTGCTTCGTTAAATTGTTATATGGTTGGAATTGGAAAATGCTACATGTAGTAATTGGTAAAATGTCTTGAATAATGTGATACTTGGCAATTGTTGTGCTCATGTTTAAGCTCTTGCATCATATACTTTGCACCCATTAATGAAGAAATACATAGAGCTTGCTAAAATTTGGTTTGCATATTTGGTCTCTCTAAAGTCTAGATAATTTCTAGTATTGAGTTTGAACAACAAGGAAGACGGTGTAGAGTCTTATAATGTTTACAATATGTCTTTTATGTGAGTTTTGTTGCACCGGTTCATCCTTGTGTTTGTTTCAAATAACCTTGCTAGCCTAAACCTTGTATCGAGAGGGAATACTTCTCATGCATCCAAAATCCTTGAGCCAACCACTATGCCATTTGTGTCCACCATACCTACCTACTACATGGTATTTCTCCGCCATTACAAAGTAAATTGCTTGAGTGCTACCTTTAAACAATTCAAAATTTATTACCTCTGATTTGTGTCAATGTTTTATAGCTCATGAGGAAGTATGTGGTGTTTATCTTTCAATCTTGTTGGCAACTTTCACCAATGGACTAGTGGCTTCATCCGCTTATCCAATAATTTGCAAAAAGAGCTGGGAATGGGATTCCCAGTCCCAAATTAATTAACTTAAATAGACACTCCTCCATGCTATGTGATTGTTGGACGGCACCCGAAGGATTCGGTTAGCCATGGCTTGTGTAAGCAAAGGTTGGGAGGAGTGTCATCATAATAAAACTAAAATAAAAAGGCACTCCTTCATGGTATGAGATTGTTGGCGGGCACCCGAGGATTCGGTTAGCCATGGTTTGTGAAAGAAAGGTTGGAAGGAGTGCCACCCAAAAATAAAATAAAATGGGAGCCGCTCTTTGAAGGTTTGTCCGGCAAGGGGTTAGAGTACCCGCTACCATTCGTTGACAACAACATACACCTCTCAAAACTTTATTTTTATGCTCTCTTTATGTTTTCAAAACCAAAGCTCTAGCACAAATATAGCAATCGACGCTTTCCTCTTTGAAGGGCCATTCTTTTACTTTTATGTTGAGTCAGTTTACCCATTTCTCTCTATCCTAGAAGCAAACACTTGTGTTAACTGTGCATTGATTCTTACATACTTGCTTATTGCACCTGTTATATTGCTTTGCATTGACAACTATCCATGAGATATACATGTTACAAGTTGAAAGCAACCGCTGAAACTTAATCTTCCATTGTGTTGCTTCAATACCTTTACTAAGAATTTATTGCTTTATGAGTAATTCTTATGCAAGACTTATTGATGCTTGTCTTGAAAGTACTATTCATGAAAAGTCTTTGCTATATGATTCAATTGTTTACTCATTACATTTACATTGCTTCGAATCGCTGCATTCATCTCATATGCTTTACAATAGTATGATTAAGATTATGTTGGTAGCATGTCACTTCAGAAATTATCTTTTATTGTTTACCTACTCGAGGACGAGTAGGAACTAAGCTTGGGGATGCTGATACGTCTCCAACGTATCTATAATTTCGATGTTCCATGCTTGTTTTATGACAATACCGACATGTTTTGTTCACACTTTATGTCATTATTATGCGTTTTCCGGAACTAACCTATTGACGAGATGCCGAAATGCCGATTGCTGTTTTCTCGCTGTTTTTGGTTCCAGAAAGGCTGTTCGGGCAATATTCTCGGAATTGGACGAAATCAACGCCAAACCTCCTATTTTTCCCGGAAGGCTCCAGAACACCGAAGAAGAGTCGGAGAGGAGGCAGGGGGGCCCCACACCATAGGGCCGCGCCGGCCTAGGGTGAGGCCACCCTGTCAGCCCTCCTGCGCCGCCTCTTCACCTATAAAACCCCTTTCGACCTAAAAACGCAGTACCAATTGACGAAACTCCAGAAAGACTCCAGGGCGCCGCCACCGTCGCGAAACTCCAATTCGGGGGACAGAACTCTGTTCCGGCACCCTGCCGGGACGGGGAATTGCCCCCGGAGCCATCTCCACCGCCGTCTTCACCGCCATCTTCACCGCCATCGCTGCCTCCATGATGAGGAGGGAGTAATCCACCCCCGAGGCTGAGGGCTCCGCTGTAGCTATGTGGTTCATCTCTCTCTCTGTACTCCAATACAATGATCTCGTGAGTTGCTTTGCATGATTGAGATCCATATGATGAGCTTTGTATCGCTACTAGTTGTGTGCTACTCATGTGATGTTATTAAAGTAGTCTATTCCTCCTGCATGGTGTAAAGGTGACTAGTGTGTGCACCATGTGGTTCTTGTCGTAGGCTATGATCATGATCTCTTGTAGATTGTGGAGTTAATTATCATTATGATAGTATTGATGTGATCTATTCCTCCTTCATAGTGTAATGTGGACGAGTGTGTGCACTATGTTAGTTCTTGGTTTATTTTGCAATGATCTATTATGCTCTAAGGTTATTTAAATATGAACATTATTGTGGAGCTTGTTAACTCCGGCATTGAGGGTTCGTGTAATCCTACGCAACGTGTTCATCATCCAACAAAAGAGTGTATGTAGCACATATGAGAAAGAGTTATTTATTATGCGATCAATGTTGAGAGTGTCCACTAGTGAAAGTATGATCCCTAGGCCTTGTTCCTAAATACTGCTACCGCTGCTTGTTTCTTGTTTCTATCGCGTTACTACTTGCTGCGTTACTACTGCTTGTTTACCTGTCCTGGGCAAAGCACTTTTCTGGTGCCGTTGCCACTGCTCATATATATTCATACCACTTGTATTTCACTATCTCTTCGCCGAACTAGTGCACCTATTAGGTGTGTTGGGGACACAAGAGACTTCTTGCTTTGTGGTTGCAGGGTTGCTTGAGAGGGATATCTTTGACCTCTTCCTCCCTGAGTTCGATAAACCTTGGGTGATCCACTTAAGGGAAACTTGCTGCTGTTCTACAAACCTCTGCTCTTGGAGGCCCAACACTGTCTACAAGAATAGAAGCACCCGTAGACATCAACGCTCTCAACCCAAAACTCGGGGACTGGCGATGCCGGTTTCGAAAATTTCTAAGGAAAGTTTTGCGCTCAGAGCTGCGCTCTCAACCCAAAACTCGGGGACTGGCGATGCCGGTTTCTAAATTTTTTAAGGAAAGTTTCGCGCTCAGAGCTATGCTCTCAACCCGAAACTCGGGGACTGGGAGGATATATATGAATTCGGAAAGAACGAAACCGGCATCAACAGAAAAGTTACAACAATGAAACTTACCACCACATTGCTGGTGGCGTCGTGCCACGCATTGTCGAACTCCCTCACTGCGCGCTTGAGTCGCATAAGTGTTCTTCGGTGCTCCGGGGGCCGGCCGGGTCGATGACGGGAAGCCAGTCTTTCCCCACGCCGCGCGTAGCTGCGGACACATCCGCCTGATTCCACTTCTCAGCGTAATCAAGCAGATTCCCTAGCTCCTTGCCCTCGCGCTTCAGCTCTGTAATCCGGCCAAGCAGGCCGGTAGCTCTCTCGCCAGCCACAACGGCGGCGGGGCCGGTATGCAGCACCAAGGACCGCGGGCCGGAAGCTGTGCCTTTCCCCTTGAAGGGTTCAGACACGCGAAGCTTGACGCCTTCCGGTGGCGGCGTTGGCTTGGCCGCGGAAGGACCTTGAGCTGGCGGCGGCGTCGGCGCGTCCCCGGTTGGCTTGGCGGTAGGAGCTTCCGGCGGCGGTGTGGGCGTGGCCCCAGTTGCCTCAGGAACAGGAGTTTCTGGCGGCGGCGTCGGCGTGGCGTTAGAGGGCTCCAGAATTGGAGTCTCTGGCGGTGGCGTAGAGCTTGCCGGCGCAGAAGTATCCGGCACGGCCTTGGAGGGGGAAGAGCGTGAGCTCTTCTTCTTCTTCTTTTTCTCTTTCTGGACGGGAGGAACTTGAGTTTCCGCCCACCCAGCAGCTTCAGGATCGGCGCCGATGTTGCTGGCGTCGGCATCTTGCATATCGGGAGGGGAGACAAAGTCATCCTCCGCGCGGTGATCAGAGGTTGTAGGGGCCGCGCGCCCCGCACTTGGTGCGCCTCTGTTGCGGTCAGAAACCCACTGGCGAGCAGTGACGGGCAACACAGTAGAGCCGGGAACAACTTAGGGCTGCGGCTGGCCCTGGTCCCTCCGAGCGACGGCCCGCAAAGCCTCTGGTACGCACGTCCGATGCTGGTGCAAGGGCGTGCCACCTGACCTATACCTGGCCAGGAAGGTGATGGAGATGCCTCGCTTAGTTTCCTGCATGGCATACACGTAAACATTAAATACGAGCCTCGATCGGCTCTCGGGTTGTCTCGTGAATCGGCTCAAGGAGCCGATCCACCCATGATTCGTACGAGGTGCACGAATATATGGTGGTCCTGCTTGATCAAGATAAAGCTAAAACGATCTACGACGATTTGGGGTTTTCACCGCATAATCGGATCATCCTACTCACGATTGGGCCTCACGGCCACGCACGGTGATCGTAAGCCGATCCTAGATAGGGCCTAAAAACCAACACGAGGTTGATCCCCAGAACATCCTGTCTAGGACTAGCAAACGACACCCTACGCGCCGCTGGATCCTCCAACCCTTTGTAAGGCCTAACTATTGCAGATATTAAACTAATCCTTGAAGAACAAGGAGCAACCGTAACAGATCGGATCTACTAAATAATGATCAAGCGGGGTGCCGCCCCTACACCTAAGATAGGTGTAAGGGCGGCTAGATGCGTAAGGGTTGCACTACGACAGCATATGATACGAAGAACAATGCTAACCCTAACACATCTAAGATAACTACGTTGCTCGCCATCAAAAAGGCTTCGATACGAGCAACGCATGAACAACAAAATAAGCTTATGTTGCCTAGATCGCAAGATGCGATCTAGGCAGCATGATGCTTACCGGTAGAAACCCTCGAGACGAAGGAGTTGGCGATGCGCCGAGATTGATTTGGGGTGAACGTTGGTTGTTGTTTATTTCATAAACCCTAGATACATATTTATAGTCTAGGGGACTTTCTAATTTAGGCGTGCACCTAATCGTGCACGAGTTAAACTCTATCTTTTAATCTAAGATGCGATCTACTATATTACAGATACACGGGCAATCTAGCCCAAACTCTTCGTGCAAGGCCGCTTCAGAGATCTTCCATATGTAATCTCCCAAGCCCATCTCCCTTACGGCCCATCTCCTGATTTGGCCAAAATCTGGTGATAACACATGCCCCCCTGGTTTTGGCAATGATAATTTCAAAACCACTCTGTTTTTCCTTCGAAGGGTCATGCCGTGGCAGATCAGAACCGTCGCAAGATTCTTTATCATGATGACTTGCCTCCTCAACTTCTCTCGCACGATTTGACAATTTTGGCCCCACCTCCTCGAAACTGCTCGAGCAATAAATCTCTATTCTATCCCCTTGATCTACAGCATCGAACAGTTCACCTCTTCATCCCCCTGCTCCAAATTAGCCGCCAGCCAAAAAACCCTCTCCTTCCATAGCCATGTCGTCCTCTTCCTCTTCTTCCGTTTCTCTCCAATCCTCTTCCTCAAGCGAATCGATCCCAGGGCACAACCAGATGGAGGCGTACAACAGGCGCGCTCCCAAGCATTGGGACGAGCGGGAGTGGGACTTCGACTTCGTGCCAGAGGGCCGACCAAAGGACCTCGTCTGGTCAGATGGGGCCATGCCCCTGACTGACGGGGAAGATGACCTCCGATTCCTGATTGACGGAGCACTGGAGACGGAAAGCGACGACAACGACCCTCCCTTCCGTGGTAAATTCACCTCCGTCACCAAAGAAGAAACGGAGGATGATGAAGACGAAGACATCTCCTCCGACACGAAGAAGGAACAGGAGGACGACACCTCCTCCGACGAACCGCCGCCAAAGCGCATCTGTGGCTGGGCTTGGTCAGATGAGGACGATGATGATGACGAGGAAGAAGCCTCTCGCCGAAGGTTACGATAGCGAGCAACGAGGAACCCGTCGACAGCAGCAATGACGGCAGCTACCCCAGCGACGGCGAAGACAACAACAGCCCTTAGAGTAGGGACCTACTAGCATAGGAATAGCAGTAGTAACCTGCTCTCTTTTTTTGAACAATCGGCTTCTCTTTGTAAGAAATTTATTATCAATGAAAAACTTCCTTTGATTTTGCCGATGTCCTTTATGCTGATTTAGCCGATTTTTCCTCATCTGACTTTGTCGACTGTTAGCCTAATCAATGCTCAATGACTGATGGCAACGCATCGGTCTTTCACGATAATCTGCGAACAAGCGAATTCAGTCATCCCTCCAAGTTAGCCAGCTCTGCTGATGACAATAGCACTTGGTACAGCCGATCGCAGCAGGTCGGCGATTTGGCCTCGAGCAGGCGTCTTTAAAAGAGCCCTGGAACTGTTGCTGAATCAGCTTGGATGCTGAAACTGATAACTCTGTAACAAAAGCACCACTCTTCAGAACAGTTGCGATGTAGAGCCAGCTGATTCCAACAAAATCGGCTCCCGGAGCCAAGAACCTTTCGGGCGGGTTGCCCCCCGAGCCTCATCCAAGGCGAGAACAGTAATGAATCAGCCAAATGTGTCGCCATCGGCTTCCAAATTATAATGCAGAACCAGCCGATTCCAACAAAATCGGCTCTCCAGAGCAAAGATACTTCAGGGCGAGCTGCCCCCCGAGCCTCTTGACTTCCGAAAGAACCGACGCACTGAGAAGTTTCAGAAAGATCAGCAAATCTGTTCCTCGAACTAAAAAGCCTCAAATATAATGGCTTTCCGACTCCTCCTAGTTCAATCCTTTGCGCCTTACTGATCAGATCGGCTCATCATCTTTGGCAGCCTGATGCAATTTCTGATGCCCTCCAAGACTCTGGACGTAACAACCTCTGAAAGTGACATCGACCAAGCTGCCACCTTGGTCCACGCCAGGCAAAAACGCCATGGCCGCCTGATTCGCCCATCGGCTGTGCTCATGCTCCTAGGATCTGCATGCTTACACTGGCACTGCTGAACTTGAAGACTTGCAGAAGGAGTTGGAGGTCTTGAGAAAGAATTCATCAGTAGAGCCTCTCCTTGTAACTCAACAACTGCTCCATCAGGCTTCTACTTATATCAGCTGTACCTCTTGAGTCGATGGCCATGCATCGGCTTTCAGTTTTTTTTTTACTGGCCGATTTTTCCTATCGGCCCCCAATATTTCACCGCACACGTGTTCATCTGCACATGTCCATCTGATTAGGTGCCCCCCGAGCCGAATCTACCAGGTGACTGCAGATATCGGCTTTGTGGTTAACCAAGGCACTGCAGTTGCACGTCGGCTCCGTTAGGATTTGTGTTGACTCTCCTCCGCTGACGTGACCGCTGCCTAGTAGATCGATGTTGAACACAAGCAGAACATGTGGTGAGGATAATTTTGGCCGATTGCTGGAATCGGCCTCCATATTGATTGAAGCGCTTAATGAAGGTTCTGTAATGTTTCTTCATAGATCCTTGGGGCCGATCCCAAGGATCGGCCTTGCCACGTTTGCTCATCGGTTTGCTCTTGCTACTCGGTCAGGCCAGTGGATAAGACCAGCCTAACCTTGCCCTTCGTCACGTCGATGCGCTCGCAGTCGTCCAAATTGATACCTGAGAGTGGCTCTTGGCCTGCTGCTTCCCAAGCATTCATGCCAGCCGTTGAAATCTCGGCTGAGTCATCGGCCTGGACGACCTCTACCTCATCTCCATCCCACTGTATTACGCATTGATGCATCGTGGAGGGAATGCAACAGTTGGCGTGGATCCAATCTTTTCTTAGCAGAACAGCATAAGTGCTCTTGCTATCGATGATGAAGAACGTCGTAGGGATAGTTTTCCTTCCTACGGTCAGATCCACGTTCAGAACACCTTGTGCGTCAGACGCTTGGCCGTTGAAATCGCTCAATGTCACGTTGGTCTTGATCAGATCCGAGCTAGAACGTCCCAACCTACGTAGCATAGAGTATGGCATAATGTTGACTGCCGCTCCGGTGTCCACCAGCATCTTGTTGACAGGCCTCCCATCGATATAACCTCTCAAGTACAAGGCCTTCAGATGTCTATAGCTTCTTTGTCGTGGCTTCTCAAAGATAACCGGCCGTGGGCCGCAGTCAAGTTGTGCCACAGGTGCCTCGTCTAATCCTGGAGCACTGAACTCCGAAGGAAGGATGAACACCATGTTTGTGCCAGCCGATGTTTCATCATCGGCTTTCCTTTGCTTGGGGCGCCACTCCATTTTTTGTGGTCGACCCTCTTCATCCAGGGTTCGCTGAATTTTCGCGGCCAGATCAGGCCGCGCCTTCCTTAGCGTGTGCAAGTATAACCTTTCAGCTTCCTCCAAGCCGCGAAGTCGCTGAACTCTGCGCTTTTGTGAGCGGCTGAGTCCATCAGGGCACCACCTTGGCCGGTGGTACCTGTCTTCTTCTTCTTCATTGTCTTCTAAATCCTCGAGATCTTCCACCCGAGGGGACTCAGCGTGCTTGTTCCGAGGCGGGAGAGGTCCTAAGCGTTGGAACACGGACACGTTAGCTGCCTCCTTCTTCTTCTGGTTACATTCTGGGCAATTGCCGATTGTAGGCAATCGGCTCATTCCTGAATCCCAGCAGTGTCTGAAGAAGGGACAGTCCCAGTGCCTATCCCCGTCGTCTTGCTCCCTTGCCTTTTCCTTGGCACGGCGCTTGTACTCCTCCTCATCGCGATCATGCCGACGATGTCTTCTGGCTTCTCTATCCAGACGGTTTCTTTCATCGTCATTGTCACTGGATCGTCGGCGTTGGTCATACTGACTCACATACTTGTTGAGGAGGTGATCAGAGAGAGGTCGCTGATATTTCACATTCCTTACTTCTCCCTCTGTGATGTAGCGCTTGCCATCGTGACGGAGCCGATCGCGTAGAGCGGCCTCCTCTGTGTCCTTGCTGCGAGAGCAGCTGCCCTCGTCTCCATCCTTGCCAGCGTGGTGTCCAGGCCTACCATGTTGATGCTGAACGAGGATCCTGGCTGGCAACCTTCAGGGTAAGTGCACTCCACCATGTTAACGGCGGGGAAGGGGTGGGTGTCGACCTTCATGGCGTACCGGTTAAAAATCGGACGTCCTTGTTCTATCGCCATTTGGATCCGCCGACGCCACACCCGCGGGCCGTTGGTGGCATGGGAGACCGAGTTATGCCATTTGCAGTATGGCTTTCCGTTCGGCTCCCGTACCGTGGGGATTTTGAGGCCTTCGGGTATCTTCAACTCGCTTCTCCTTGAGTAGGAGGTCGAAGATTTGCTCGCTTTTGGTCACGTCAAAATCAAACCCTCCGGGCGGACTCTGGTGGCTTCACCCATTTGCAGGACACGGGGTTGCCCCCGAGTCCATTCAGCCACTGCTACCTTCTTGATCCCCCGCAGAACCTTCGTCTTCATCCGCCTCGACCGGGACTACTCGCACGCTTGAATTTGTCCCGGTACAAGTCCGGGTGGCGCTGTTCATATGCCGACGCTTCGAACCATGTGCGCCGATGAAGGGTAGTCTCGCTTGGGAGGCCATGTCCTTGAGTGGCGATGCAAGGCCCGCCACTGCCAACTCGACTGCTTCCTTTTCAGTCACACGAGCCGAATAACATCGGTTCCTAAGATTCCTGAAGCGCTGGATGTATTCTGCCACGGTTTCTCCATGCTTCTGACGTATCTGTGCTAGATCGGCAAGGCCAGACTCGGAAGCCTCTGAGTGATACTTGATACGTCTCCGACGTATCGATAATTTCTTATGTTCCATGCCACATTATTGATGTTATCTACATGTTTTATGCACACTTTATGTCATATTCGTGCATTTTCTGGAACTAACCTATTAACAAGATGCCGAAGTGCCAGCTTCTCGTTTTCTCGCTGTTTTTGGTTTCGGAAATCCTAGTAACGAAATATTCTCGAATTGGACGAAATCAACGCCTGTGTTCCTATTTTCACCGGAAGCATCCAGAACACACGAGAAGGACCAGAGGGGGGCACTGGGCCCCCAGACCATAGGCCGGCGCGGCCCAGGCCCTGGCCGCGCCGCCCTATAGTGTGGCCCCCCTGTCAGCCCTCCTGCGCCGCCTCTTCGCCTATTTAAAGCCTCCGTCGCGAAAACCCTGATACGTTCGACGAAACCCACAGAAACCTTCCAGAGCCGCCGCCATCGCGAAGCCAAGATCTGGGGGACAGGAGTCTCTGTTCCGGCACGCTGCCGGAACGGGGAAGTGCCCCCGGAAGGCTTCTCCATCGACATCGCTGCCATCTCCACCGCCATCTCCATCAACGCTGCTGTCTCCCATGAGGAGGGAGTAGTTCTCCATCGAGGCTCGGGGCTGTACCGGTAGCTATGTGGTTCATCTCTCTCCTATGTACTTCAATACAATAATCTCATGAGCTGCCTTACATGATTGAGATTCATATGATGATGCTTGTAATCTAGATGTCATTATGCTAGTCAAGTGAATTTTACTTATGTGATCTCCGGAGACTCCTTGTCCCACGTGTGTAAAGGTGACAAGTGTGTGCACCGTGTGGGTCTCTTAGGCTATATTTCACAGTAATACTTATTCACTGTTGAATGGCATAGTGAGGTGCTTATTTATATCTCTTTATGATTGCAATGTGTTTTGTATCACAATTTATCTATGTGCTACTCTAGCAATGTTATTAAAGTAGTTTTATTCCTCATGCACGATGTAATGGTGACGATGGTGTGCATCCGTGTTAGTACTTGGTTTATGCTATGATTATGATCTCTTGTAGATTATGAAGTTAACTATTGCTATGATAGTATTGATGTGTACTATTCCTCCTACATAAGCATGAAGGTGACAATGTGCATGCTATGTTAGTACTTGGTTAGTCGAATTGATCTTTCATGCACTCTAAGGTTATTTAAATATGAACATTGAATTGTGGAGCTTGTTAACTCCGGCATTGAGGGTTCGTGTAATCCTACGCAATGTGTTCATCATCCAACAAGAGTGTAGAGTATGCATTTATCTATTCCGTTATGTGATCAATGTTGAGAGTGTCCACTAGTGAAAGTGTAATCCCTAGGCCTTGTTCCTAAATGCCGCTATCGCTGCTTGTTTACTCGTTTCATCGCGTTACTATCGCTAGCAATACTACCACCATCAACTACACGCTAGCAAGCTATTTTTCCGGCACCGTTGCTACTCTTGCTCATATATATTTATACCACCTGTATTTCACTATCTCTTCGCCAAACTAGTGCACCTATTAGGTGTGTTGGGGACACAAGAGACTTCTTGCTTTGTGGTTGCAGTGGTTGCATGAGAGGGATATCTTTGACCTCTTCCTCCCCGAGTTCGATAAACCTTGGGTGATCCACTTAAGGGAAAACTTGCCGCTGTTCTACAAACCTCTGCTCTTGGAGGCCCAACACCGTCTACGAGGAAAAGGAGGGGCGTAGACATCAAGCTATTTTCATCGGCGCCGTTGCCGGGGACCTGAAGGAACAAGCTTTCCTCCCTCGTCAACCACGCGCCAGTCCTGGACAGCATCAAGTATTTTCTGGCGCCGTTGCCGGGGAGGAAAGGTAAAAGGTACTCACACTCCGGATATACCGGTTCCCCATCCCCATTTGAACATTCGAGGCGACCCACCTAAGTTTTCCATTGATAATTTCGATACTTGGCAATTTGAGTTTCGCTCTCATGTTTGCAGTGCCTCCAATGAACTTTGGAGAATCATCTTGGAAGGCTTCAAGCCCTACAACCCCGACAAGTTGACTAGAAGAGAAGCGGTTGATAGTCAACTCAACAACACCGCCTTGCACATGATTCAAACTAGTGTGGGGACAAAGGATTTGTCTCGTGTTCGGAACTACACCACCGCCAAGGAAGGTTGGGATGGTTTGGCCGCTAGTTGCATTGGAAGTGAGAGCACGAGAAGGAACAAGTATAATGCTCTTCGGAATCAAGCCGAAGGATTCATGAGGCTACCGGATGAAGATCATCAAGTCATGTATGGAAGACTCCTCACCGTTGCCGATTCCTTCCAGCTTATTGGTGCCACCCACATCAATGACTCTTGGATCAAGGAGAAGTACATTGAATGCATGATGCCGTTTGTACCCATTGATGTCAAGACCCTTGTTGGGAGAGAATGCTATTCCTCTCTCACGTCTCAAGAAGCCGTGCACGAGATGCAAGCCCTCAAGGTGCTCGAGCAAAACTCTCATGATTCTCGCAATCGTGCCATTGGTATGTAAAAAGGGAACAATCTTGCCTTGATGGTCAACCCCGTAGAAGAAGTGCACCCTCAAGAACAATATAGGGCATCTTGGAGTATGTCCTATCCGGAAGATTTGGAATGCCACTACCATGATCACATGGCCTTCCATGCAAAGTCCTTTTGGGTTGATCCCTCCAAGGCCAAGGAAGACAACATCAAGAGAAACCACAAAAGTGGGTTCACTAGCTTTGGTCCAAAGAAAAGATCATGCTACAATTGTGATGACAAGCGCCACTTCATTGCCGAATGCCCCTATGAGAATAGAGAGCTTCATAATGGAAGGCTCATTCCCAAGGACAAGAGCAAAGACACAAAGGACAAATATTCGAAATCCCCCAACAAGAAATTCTACAACAACAAGACCAAGAAGGGCAAGAGGCCCTCAAGAGTTGTGCTAGTGACTCGGGAAGAATATTCTTCCGATGAAGTTGAAAGTTCTAGTGGTGATGAAGGAGAAGAAAGCTCAAAGGAAGTGGCCGCCATTGCCACTACCAACATTCCCTCTTCATCTCTCTTTGAGTCCCCAAATGAGAATCCTCATATCAAGAATGCACATTGCTTCATGGCAAGGTCCTCCTTGGACACATCTATTGTGCTATCAACTCAAGAAGAATATACCTCCGGAGATGATGATGTTGATGATGAAGAAGATGCAACCTCTAATGGATTGGTCGCTCTTGCCTCTCTCTCCACTAACTCTTCATCACCAAGTGAATCCCCCAATGAGGTCATTCATGTGGAGGAAGAAAGTTGTCTCATGGCTAAATCCTCCGAGGACTATGCCGCCGGAGGTTCAAAATGGGTACTTGATAGTGGATGTACAAGTCATATGACCGGCGGCAAGAACCTCGTCAAGGAATTGAGGCCCAATATAAATGATATCACCGTCTCCTTTGGCGATAATTCTACATCCGAGCTATTGGGTTTTGGCAAGGTTGTGGTTGCACACAACATTACTCTTGTGTATGTCATGCTTGTCAAAACCCTTGGTTACAATTTGCTTTCCGTTTCCGCCCTTGGCAAGATGGGTTTCGCCGTCTTTATTGATAATGATATTGTGGTCCTCTTGTGGAGCAAGACTCTAAAAGTCGCTTTCGTTGGGTATCGCGAACATAACTTGTATGTGGTGGACTTTTCGGGGACCACCACTTCAAGTGCGATGTGCCTATTCGGAAAGGCGGATGTGGGTTGGTTGTGGCATCGCCGCTTGGCCCATGTCAACATGAGAACTTTGCAAAGTCTTCACAAGGGGAACCATATTGTGGGACTAATGGAAAATGTGTCTTTTGCCAAAGGTCGTGTTTGTAGGGCTTGTGTTGAAGGCAAAATGCATGACTCTCCGCATCCAAGCAAGACTATCATCTCTTCCAAGAGGATCTTGGAGCTCCTTCATGTGGATCTCTTTGGTCCCGTTACTCATGCAAGTCTTGGTGCGAAGAAACATTGCTTGGTGATTGTTGATGATTACTCAAGATACACTTGGGTCTACTTTCTCAAGACGAAAGATGAGACTCAACAAATATTCATTGACTTTGCTACCGAGGTGCAACGCCAACACAACCTCCTCATTATGGCAATAAGAAGTGACAACGGCTCCGAGTTCAAGAACTATACACTCAATGATTTTCTTAGTGATGAGGGGATTCGTCATCAATATTCCGCTGCTTACACCCCTCAACAAAATGGTGTTGCGGAGAGGAAGAACAGGACTCTTATGGATATGGCAAGATCTATGATGGCGGAGTATAAATCCCGCTATAACTTTTGGGCCGAAGCCATCTCCACCGCTTGCCACTCTTCTAACCGGCTCTATCTCCGCAAGGGATTGAACAAGACTCCATATGAAATACTCACCGGCAACAAGCCTAATATCTCATACTTCAAGGTGTTCGGTTGTAAGTGTTTCTACAAAATCAAAGGAGTTCGTTTGTCTAAATTTGCTCCTAAAGCTTTGGAGGGTATATTTGTTGGTTACGGTGCTCGAATCTCACACTTATAGAGTCTTTGATGTATCCTCCGGGATTATCATTGAATCTTGTAGTGTGAAGTTCGAAGAAAATGATGGCTCCCAAGTGGGGCAAGTTGATGTATGTGCAGGTGATGAAATACCTCAAGATGCCATAGTAAGAATGGGTGTGGGATTTTTTCGCCCCATTGAGGGACACGGTGTGGCGTCTCGGGAAGAACTATGCTCTACCACGGTGGAGCCCTCATTCTCTCAACATCAACAAACCCCATCTCTTGGAGCTAATGATGCACCAACCCAAGAACAAGAAGAAAACCCTCCCTCTCATGAACAAGATCAAGGACAAGATCAACCAAGAATTCATGATGGCTCCGATGAGTATCCATTTGATATTCACTCCACACCAAATGATGTCCAAGATCAAGCACATGAGGTTGAGCACTCTCAAGAAATTGAAGTTGCTCAAGTTGAAGGTCAAGACGGGGACCCAAATGATCAAGTTGATCAAGTGATACCTCCAAGGCCAAGAAGAACCAAGGAGGAGATCGAGGCCCGTCGTCTAGCAAGAAGAGATAGGAACTTGGAAATTCTTGGACACACTCATGACAAGGTCCTAAGTGATGTAAGAGGAAGAGTTTCCACAAGAAGGCAATTGGCTAACTTTAGCAATCATCATGCTTATATCTCCTTAGTGGAACCCAAGAAAGTATTTGAAGCCCTTGAAGATTCGGATTGGTTGGAAGCTATGCACGAAGAACTCAACAACTTCAAGTGCAACAAACTATGGACCTTAGTAGAGAAGCCAAAGGGGTGCCGCAATGTTATAGGCACTAAATGGATTTTCAAGAACAAGCAAGATGAGTTTGGAAATGTTGTGAGGAACAAGGCAAGATTGGTGGCTCAAGGGTTCTCTCAAGTTGGGGGAATTGACTTTGGAGAAACCTATGCTCCCGTGGCTCGCCTTGAATCCATCCGTATCCTTCTTGCTTATGCATCGCATCATAACTTTAAGTTACAACAAATGGATGTGAAAAGTGCATTTCTTAATGGTCCTTTGCATGAAGAGGTTTATGTTAAGCAACACCCGGGGTTTGAGGATCTCAACTTTCCTAACAATGTCTACAAGCTTGATAAAGCACTTTATGGTCTCAAACAAGCTCCTAGAGCTTGGTACGAGCACCTTAAAGAATTGTTGGTAGACCGTGGGTTTGATGTTGGGCTAATCGATCCCACTCTTTTTACTAAGAGGGTCAATGGGGAGCTTTTCGTTTGCCAATTATATGTTGATGATATTATCTTTGGCTCTACTAACAAAGCTTTCAATGATGAATTTTCAAAGCTTATGACCGATAGGTTTGAGATGTCTATGATGGGAGAGATGAAGTTCTTCCTTGGTTTTGAGATCAAGCAATTGAGGGAAGGAACCTTCATCAATCAAGCAAAATATCTCCAAGACATGCTCAAGAGGTTCAAGATGACCGAGATGAAGGGTGTGGCCACTCCTATGGTCACCAAATGTCATCTTGCACTAGATCCCAATGGTAAAGAGGTGGATCAAAAGGTATATCGCTCCATGATTGGATCCTTGCTTTACCTTTGTGCATCTAGACCGGACATAGTGTTGAGTGTTGGTGTGTGTGCAAGGTATCAAGCTTCTCCTAAGGAGAGCCACATGATGGCTCTCAAAAGAATCTTTCGATATTTGGTTGTTACCCCAAGATATGGTATTTGGTACCCCAAAGGCTCAAGCTTTATTCTCAATGGATACACCGATGCGGATTGGGCGGGGGACAAGGATGATAGGAAATCAACTTCCGGGGCTTGCCAATTCCTTGGTAGGTCCTTGGTGTGTTGGTCTTCTAAGAAGCAAAATTGTATATCTCTCTCCACCGCCGAAGCCGAATATGTTGCCGCCGCAAGTGGATGCACTCAATTGTTATGGATGAGGCAAACTTTAAAGGAATACGGTGTCATTTGTGACAAAGTGCCTCTATTATGTGACAATGAAAGTTCCATCAAGATTGCCTATAATCCGGTGCAACATTCAAGAACGAAGCATATTGAGATCCGGAATCATTTCATTAGGGATCATGTTGCCCGTGGTGATATTGAGCTTATCTATGTTCCTACCAAAGATCAACTTGCCAATATATTCACGAAGCCTCTTGATGAAGCAAGGTTCTCTTATTTGAGGAATGAGCTAAATATCATTGATTCAAGGAGTATAGCTTGACCATCTTGCAAACACACTTTTGTCTCAAAACTTTATTTGGTTTAGATGTGGGCATGGAAATAGGGGGAGTGCGGTTTAAATTATTGAGCTATCCCTCCCCCATAATGCCAACATTAAAGATATCATTCTCGTTATATCATATGTTGATATGTGAGCTTCAATGATGAGTATTGGTTTGGACCCAAGATATATCTTCGCGGTGCCATACCATAACACTCATATATGGTGGCCTAGGCCACCACACTCTTCTTTATGAAGAGTTGGAGTTATTTGGATCTTCATTGGTTTTTATTGACATCTCCTTGTTTATGGGAAATCACTCACTTTTGGCCTTCATTTGCATCATTTGCAAAAATGAGTGATCATGTACCATCTCACAGTTTGGCGCATCCGTCCTAAGCCTATCTCATCTAAGCCATATCCTCTTCCCTCTCCGAGTGCACCACTTTCCTGTCAAAACCTGTTCCTGGCACAGTTTTCTCGTTTCACCGGAAGTTCCGGTCGTTTCGACCGGTACTTCCGGCTGGAATCTATCTGCCAGTTCCTGCCCGCTGTACCTGATCAGTGGGTGTGGTTTCTGAGGGACCGGAAGTTCCGGCTCCAACGAGCGGAACTTCCGCCCTTACGATCCCACTACTTATCTGGTCGGGAACAGGGAGGCAGTTCCTTCCCCCTCACTTTCCCCCATCCAAGATCCATTTTGAAGGCTTCTCTCTCCTTGTGGCGGCTGCACCTCCCTCCGGCCGGATCTCCCTCCTCCGGCGACCTCCACCGGATCGGCTCCGTGGATTGGCATCCCCTCCCTCTCCTCCTCCATGGCTCCCCCCAGTTTGTGCCCTCTCCCTCTCTATGTGTGGGTAGACCTCACTAGATGAACTATAGGGCATACTCTAGGCAAATCTATGGTAGAACTTCTCTAGATGCCTTTCCTTTACTAGATCTTGCATAGGAGGTTGTGGTAATGCGGTTAAACGAGCCATTGCCGCAGATCTGGTGAGAAACTGCTGCTGTTTTCGAACAGCCGGATGTTCCGGCTCTACACGCCGGAACTTCCGCCCCGGGCGGAACTTCCGCCGGTTCTCACCGGAACTTCCGGCCTGGCAAATTTTTCTGCTGTTACTCAATATCCTGTGCAGGCTCTGGTTTTTGGCTTCCTTGCTAGTGTGCACTCATTTATCATTCCTATCATGTTGATTCCATCTCAGGTAGTTCCAAGAAGAGAGGCAAGGGTAACGTGGATGAGATTGAGGAAGAACTTGAGCAAACTAGACCATCCAAGCTCACCGCTCGTCAGCAATCTGCTCAAAGGCAAAAGGCACCCGCTGTTCGAGGCAAGAATATCCATGTATCCGTGAAGAACATGCAGTATCTTGAGTACAAGGAGCTCCGTGACATGAACCCTTACCTCACCCCTCGGAACAATAGGGTTGGGGATAAGCGGTTCCACAACAAGGCTCAAGAGGAGATTTTCTATGAGGTGTATGTGCCATTCAAGAAGGGGGTAGCCCCTCAACATGCTATTGACACCGGCAAGATGGCCGCTTCTAGGTACTTTGAAGAAGCCTATGCTATGTGTGGTGAGTTTGGGCTCTATCCCATTATGGAGCTCAACAAGGATTATGATATCGGGTTGATCCAACAATTCTATGCCACCGTCCACTTTGATTCAGATGAAGCTAAAACATTCCGGTGGATGTCTCATGAAAGGCTCCTTGAGTCTAACTTGGCAAAGTTTGGAAGTGCCCTTGGATACCCTCGCCACCCGGGCGTAGATGCAAATGGTTGGAGGTGCCATGATAGTTCATTTGCTCAACCAAGGGAAGTCTTGGAGAACCTCTACATCAAAGGTTGGGGTGTCCCGGGCAAGAGTGCGGATCTTCTCCCTACTTGGGACATTATGCTTAGAGTCTACCGGGAAACCATTGGACCAAAGGGTGGCAACCTTGATGAGTTGCATTTATATGAAGTCGATCTTATGGCAAACTCCTTTGCTAAGAAGGGCACCGGTGAGAAGCTTGATGTGATGGACTACATCTACAATGAGATGTGGTCATGTGTGATGGAGAAAAAGCTTCCCTCGTATGCTCCGTACATTATGAAGCTCATTGAGGACACTTGGGTTGACACTTGTCAGACTTCCCTCCTTCACTCTATTTCTCTCAACGTTACATCCCATGAAGTGAAGGTTTTGAGGACCAAGCGCCACAACTCCCCCATAGAAGATGTTCC
>NC_061513.1:116868820-116915993 GCF_022539505.1 Lolium rigidum | reverse complement strand
CAGCTTCCTAGAAAGGTCTCTATTGAATAGGGAGCTGGAATATCCCTTTTATGGGTGCTATAAATAATATTAGCACTTAGGATATCAATATTCCCGACATATCATCTTGCAAATCATCCAGTGCCAATTGAACTTGATAACTTACATGCTTATGAGATGTTCCAACTTCTGAACTTGCATATTCCACGACGTCCTTGCTCAAATGATGTGCGAATAGATTCCACCATACAGGATACAGAGGGAGATTCTAATAGCTCAATTTCCCGTCCCTGTTGATATGCATTGATATTAGTACATGGAAAAAACACAAGTAACACAAAAACAGAAAGTGTGCCTACCAGTTCAGCGAGTCGGTCTTCAAAATTACTCTGGCAACTACTAGCTGGCATGAATACTTTCCGATAAGCTTTCCTCAGACTTCGTACCTTGATTTTACGAAGAAGCCATAACAATCTTATGAAAGAACGATAATTTACTTGATTGGAATTTGGAAACATATAGCTACTAGTGTTTAAGAACTAAAACACCAAACCCTCCATAGTGTTGGATATCCTTGAGACAATGGTGCGGAAAGCTACCAGTTCATGCTTATGGTAGTAGTTTCAAAAGAATATACCCTCTGCGGAAACTTTGGCCCTTTTGACTAAGATTTCCGTGCAGAATATTTAATAATTCCTGATTCCTAAAGCATGTATTCCAAAATTACTGCTCCAACTATACCCATGGCCCTCGTCCTTCATTGTCCTCGCTGCTCGTGATTGAGATATTATTATGCAAGGGTAATGTAACCATGAAATATCCAAATTATGATTACTTATGCAGGATCTGTTAAAAATGACAAGTATTGGAAAACAGATGTACTAGTAATTTGTGAATAGTTTTAATGGACCACATTACCAGATGATGTTACATAAAAAAAAGGTAACTCAAAGGGTGCTCAAATTTTTTTCTTTTAATACAAATATCTTGCTATTCGCAGATCTTCTTCCAATAAGGCATTGATGTTAGCTGGCTTACTGTGAATTCACAATAATGGCATCAGAAGTTTAAGCAACTACCAACCTGTATCTCTCATAAAGCAAAACCCCACTAGGGATCAATTAAGTTGTCTATATTCACATGCAGCCTATCCACATCATCACATATTCCCAGCCATCCAATTTTGATCGTATTCTTTATTACGGACCGTCTGATCGCGCATCCCCACTAGCTGATTATTCTGGTGCACGTCACCAATATCTCCACGCCAATTTTCCCGTGGGTGAAATATATTTTAAGCGTAACATTTTCCATTGGCGCAGGTCCATCAAATCATGCCCGTTTATATCAGCTCTTCCGTTACTTTATTTGTGCAGCGACGATTAATTCTAGAAACTGCCATTGGCATTCAAAGAGACAAGCGCACTAGACTAATCCTATCACAAATCATTCTCCACTTTTGGCCTTCTGCGCACTTGTGCTGTCAACTCCTCTTCGCTGAAGCGACCCTCTCCCTACTCAATTAATACCAGAGCTCCATCTTTCATTGGGCATGCAGTGGCGTCTGGCTGTTCGGCCAATTGGCTGAGAGCATTTCTCCAATTTCTGGGCCCCATAACAGATTCAGCAAACAACCCGTGCATCCCTCCAATTTCTGGGCTGATTTAACTTTCTGTTTGTGTGGGCAGGTGCACGGCAAAAGTGAAGATAAGAGTTATCCTGATGTGGACCATTTTGGGTAGAATTGTGTTGATGTAGAAAAACAAAACTGAGAACATGTTCTTCCCCGCGTGTTCTCTTTTCGTCTTCCTTATCTATTTCTATTCTACAGAATGCAAGTGACAAGTATTCAATCTGAAATGCAAACATGACGGTCTAAAGCTAGCAGTTGCAGTAGTCGGTGCAAAGGTGAAAATTAGCTGCTTTGTTTACTACCGCTTTCATTCATTTTTATTTCCAAAGTTAAAACTTATCATCTCCTGGTATAGTTCTAAGTTCTAATCCTTCTAATTTGCAGCTCTCATGTTACAATTTCTGAAAGTTTGGACTCCATTATATCTTGCAATTTCTGCTACCATGGTTTCAATTGTTATGAATATTCCTACTTCCGTTTTTTTCACTGATTTGGTTTATAGAAGATAGAAAGAGACTTGGATAGTGCGAGGACAACGGTGTTCCAATGTTTTGTCTGCATCACTCATGTTCACTTCTGAACCTTAACGACACTTAATTGTCCAAATAAACAACCCTTTTATGTCGATTAAATTTAGCCCCTCTACTATTTCATCAACTGAATCTTGCATATTCATAGAGAAAATAAAACACTTCAAGCATCATATTTCCTTTTATTCACACAATATTTCTTAAAGAGATATTGTGTTGGGTTTCATATCTAGCCTACCCCAACTTGCTAGGGAAAAAAGGCTTTGATGTTATTGTTGTAGATACCCGCTGCAACATGCGGGGCTAGTATCAGTAAATGGGACACGAGAAGTTGCAAGCACTATTTTAAGAACTCCCTTTGATTCAGGTATAAAATGAAGAAAGCTAGGTACTGCGGCTATGATATCAGTAAGGACTGCAAATTTCAGTAATATATGCAAACCTCTTGGTCTGAGAAACCGTTGCGCCTAAGACCTTCAAGATTCAGACCACGAAGCTCTGCTCTATCACCTGCAACCATCATGTATCTAGGAACATCTTGTGCAACCTGATTCAAACAGAAATGAATGTATTCATAGTTTACAGACAAAATATTCAATGTTTAGACAGTGAATTTCAGTGCCAGAGAGGCACAGACAGGTTGACAACTTAAAGGTAGCTGAAACAACAGTGGTATTGGTGTTTGCTTATTAGATTTGCTCTCAACATAAAGGAGATCAAGCGCGTTGATTTCAGTTAAGCAATGAGTTATCAAATTGCCAAGAAACCCTCAGAACCTCAGTTTAACCTCAGGGATTAGGCCATGCAGGTGGATAGATGAGGTTGAGTGCCTTATCCCTGATCTCCATACCCTACAAAATCATGAGCGTGACAAACATTGCCATCAGCTGATCAGTCTTTCAACAGAAAAGTAACTACCACACCGAATAACATTCGACGTGAGTACCTTCGTGCAGAGATAATACTGCATAATTTAGTATGATCATGCACCTATCCCGAGAAAAGCAACATTGGGGAAAGTATATCATGTATAGTGATCCTCTCACTTTAGCCTAGATTCCTGGTTTTTATTTACTGTGTGCATTTTTTACGAAGCAGTGAGCTGCTTACGTTGATATGAGAGAGAAAAGTGGAGTTACAAGGGAAACCCACCTGGACAAATTCCAAGCTTGGGTACCAAATGAGCACACAGCGTTGTACATACATACAGACTATAAAGTACAAACTACAGGCTACAGGAAGTAGCCAACAACACAGGACAGGAGGTAGAATTGGCTAGCTAATCAGGTTCCCGAGGTATGTGTGGCAGCTGCCGTAGCAAATTGCGTCCAGCAATAGCCCAGATCTCAGAAGTGTCAATAATTCTGATAAACTTGTTGAGGTGTCGACGGCGAGTTGTTAAAGATTAGCTCATTTCGTTCCTTCCAAATCATCCACCAGACACAAAGTGACGGTGCAGTGGCAAGAGGTGATGCCTGGGTCATATTCAACTAGTTGAGGACTAGCTGCCAGACCACTAGCGGGAAGGGGCAATATGCCAGCAGGTGCAGGATGGATTCAGGGCAAGCATTGCATAAAAGGGCAGGTGGGTGTATTTGGCCAGCCACGCTTCTGTAGATTATCCGCCGTCAAACACTTACCGAGCATAGCAAGCCACGCAAACACCCGGCATTTAAGTTCAGCATCAGAGTCCCAAATCAAATCTTTCATATTGAAGAGGATCCGACCTTCAAATTGGGCCAAGTAAGCCAAGCGAGTCATAAACACACCGTTATTAGTCTAATTGTCTTGCCACACAATTTGGACGTGGCTTATAGAGGGTTAATCACTGATTAAACTACATGACATCAATATCAAAACTTCCCATAAGAATTGCTCCAATTGATATGAACTAACGCACATGAATGTTTATACTTTGTGGACTGAACATACCACAGAGCCTCCGCCTAGAAATGAGAATGACCCAATATGACAAAATTGATGGACAACAACAGCCCCAGCAGTATGAGTGTAGTCCTGAAATAATAAAGTCTTGGCAATAAAGAAATGCGCTCTCAACAAAGAAAACGTGGAGGCGGTTATCAGTAAAATTGTTGCTTACTTCAACAACAACATGGCCACCGAATAGAGTATTATTGGCAAAGATGTTATTGTTACCAATCTTGCAATCATGTGCTATATGGCAGGACCCCATTATAAGATTGCTGTCACCAATAACCTATGAAAATGCTAGCTCGTAAAAGGGGACAAGTGAGTTCAGCAAGCATCTTTTAATCACAAGGCATCTGAATACCGTGCAGTCACACGCTTTAGAAGAACGGTGAATAGAGCAGTACTCTCTGATCTCGTTGTTGTTACCGATGTGCAGAAAGCATTCCTCACCTGACTAAACAGGAGGAAAAGGCATTAATGTTCCGCACAAAGCATAAGATGTCAAGTAACCAAATGAAATGCCCGTCGTTGTAAATGTAGGTGTTTGTGTCAGTGAAAATAACGATTGAGAAAACCATAAACACAAGAGTAGTTGATCTTGCATGAGATTGCATGAACGGGGACCACTAAGCAAATACTACACCATGTGGCATTAGTACACCAAAGTCAAGTTGCTGCTAACCTTATATTTGAGATCTTGGCACTTAACACCAACCACAGCATAGTTCCCTATCACATTGTTTTCCCCAATAATTGTTCGCCCAGGGAGATCTGCACCAAGGATAGCACCACTGCCAGAAACTAAATTCCACAGTATGAATTGGGATACAATTACGTTGCTGGCATGTCAAATTTTCATCTCCCTTAAAATTTTGCAAACATGGACTACCATTTTGCAAATGTCAGACTCAAGTGCTGCTGGCTATGACATAGCTATGAAAAAAAAATAAGCGGTCCATATGGTGAGGAAAAATTTCTATTCTAAAGTAATGAACCCTAATCACAACGCCTAAAAGTGAATGTGAAGTTTTCTGGATACTTAACAAAATAATATATTACCAGTAGGCCAGTGATGTTATTCAGTTCATGGTCACAACAACCCTAAAATCTCTTTTGCTAGTACTTTATCTTGGAAGAAATTGCAAGTTCTTTTTCGCTTATATTTTATTTTTTTAATACCAATTTGAATTTCCAATATCAGGCAATGCAATTACAAATTTACAGAAAGAGAGAAGAGAAAGGACAGAAAGCAGGGAGAGATGTCACCGTACTTGAGAACAACGCATCCCTCTCCTAGCTCGGTATGTCCCATGACATGGCTCCCGGTGTGTAACTGACAAGCATCACCAATCCTCGCTGAAGCCCCCACGGTGCAAAATGGGCCGATTGAGACGCCCTGCAAAGTGGTTGAGAGCACATAAGAGCATTGATTTTCCACGACGAAACGCCCAGCTAGAGAACACATGCCAAAGGCCTGAAGATCTTAGAGAGCAGCATATTTCCTTGGAAGCAAAAAAAGGTAAGGTAATTGTCTTTTAGATTGTGGAGCGCTGCATTCGGTAGGCACTGTGAACACGATTCTCGCATGGGCCAGATCCGACAGCCCACGCACAGCGGCTCCATGGATGGTTGGTCATAGTAGTGTAGTACTGAAGTAAGCAGCACGTGCGCCACTGCTAGTCTCCGTAAACTCAGTCAGCCACCCCCGAGAGGATGGGAACCGGAGGGGTCAGTTTGTGTGCCGTGTGTGAGAGCAAGCGCGGGGGAGGCTTCACCTGGCCGATGGCGGCGTCGGGGTGGATGATGGCCGCGGGGTGGATGAAGCTCGTGGACGCCTCCCTCGCCGATCCCTCTGAGGCACCTGCGGGTCGGATGGGAATGAGAAGCAATCAGAGATGAGGGAGCTGTAAGCTGTGGAGAGTAGGTAAAAGTAGGATGAGACGAGACAGCTCAGGATGGGAGGACAGCACGCGTACTTGCGTGGAGATGGCGCGAGGCGGTGAGAAGACGGGGGGAGAGGACTCGTCGGGCGGCGCGAGAGGCGGCGGCGGCGGCCATGGGAGAGAGGGGCGGAGGTGGGAGAAAGGGAGGAAGTGGACCACCAGCGGGAAATGAGGTCAGTCAGGGTTACGGGTGCGGATGCTGTGTGTGTGCGTGTGCGTAAAAAAAAAAAAAAAAAAGCGACACGGCCGCACGGGTGCGCAGTCATGTGTGCGTGGCTTTTTAGCCAAAACCGCCACACGTATGGAGCAGTCCCGCGACCTGCTCTCCGGCGACATCAACCGTATCGCTCTTGTTACGTGTAGTGTAAATCATTAATAAGGGAATGTGTCTCATTGAGTGTAAGAGCATCTCCCAAAAGGGTCCCTCAAAGCAATTTAAAGCGCGCCGGACCAAAAAAATGGTTCCAGCCGCGTCCCCTAAACCCGTTTTTGTCCGGCGCGCTCCGATACGGTGTCCGGCGCCCCGAGCCCGTCCCCGCCCCACAGGGAACGCACCGGGCACGCCGGACACAACGAAAAGTGAGGCGAAACGACGCGGGCCCTACGCGTCAGCGACTCATTCAAATTTGGTCCTAAACCGTCGCCTACCTCGCGGCGGAAGTTATTCGCGCACAGTGACACACGACGGTATCTTTGCCTTAATGGCGACGGAGGGGCAGGCGAGACGTCTCGTCGATGATGCCGAGCCTCCACGCGTCGCCGGCGTTCGCACGCCACCGCCTGTTCCCGCGCTTTCTTCCCGCCTCTTCTCGCATCTTCCCGCGCTTTCTTCCCGACGTCGGCGTCTATAAAAGGCCCTCCCGGCTCAATGGCAGCCACCACAGCCGCCGGCACCCCTTTCTCCGCCACAAACACAGCCCTCGTCGTTCCACCACCAGTGCGCAATGATGAGCCGCCCCGGCGATGGCCAGTTCCCTCCACCGTCCTCTCCTCCAGCACCTCCTCCACTACCGGACTCGCAGTTCGGCATCCACGTCGCCGCCCGGGAAGAGCGGCGGCGGTGAGGGATGGAGAAATGGCGTGCACATCGTCGGCAGCAGCGTGAGGCACTCGAGCAGCAGGCCCGCCAGCAGCGTGAGGCGGTGCACGCGGCGGATGTAATGGCGTTCAACGCCCCTGGACCCGCAGCTCACGAGGCCGCGGCGACAGCAGCGTGGCACGAGGAGGCGCTGACAGACACTGTTGCGTCGTTCGACGCCTCGACGGCAGAAGAGGCGCGGCGGCGCCGGACGGAGGAGATGAGCCGACGGTGGGTTGATGAGCGCCGCCGCCAGCGCGATGAGCGGGAGGCGTTGTACCGTGAACGGCGGGAGGAGATCGAGCGCCGACGACGGGAGGCGATCGAGCGCCAGCAGCAGCTGGCGGCGGAGGAGCGTCAGCAGCGGGAGGCAGCGCTGGCGGCGATCTGGGGGAGGCGGACGGACTAGTTGGTGGCGGAGGCCAACGCGTTGGCGGCGGCGATGATGGAGGCGCCAACGGATGTGGAGGAGGAGGAGGAGACCGAGGTGGAGGATGACGACGATGACGAGTTCGAGTGGTCCGACGACGACAGACCGCACCCGGACGAGACGGCCGATCAACAACGCGCACTCGTCGAGTCCTTCGAGTCGGAGAAGAAGCTCCAGGACGACTCCCGTGCCCGCGAAGAGGCGCAGATTCGTCGCGCCGTCGAGCTCTCCCTCCAGACGGCGCAGCAGGGGAGGGCGGACGTCGACGCGTTGCTGGAGCGGCGGCGTCTGGCCACCGCCCAACGCACGGAGAGGCGACACACGCAGCAGGAGCTGTGGCGGAGGGGAGGCGACGACGGGGCGGGGCCGTCGAACGCACCGCCGGGCGGTCAGTAGTCTAGGTTTAGATGAAATCTAGCCGTTTTCATTCAAACTTTGTAATATATAATCAAATTTGAATGAAAACCTTTATTTTCGTGCACAAATATTCATTTGGGAGCGGCGTTTGGGGAACGTGGCTAGGGAGCGACGTCCCCCAAACACGGCACGAACAAAACACGTCCCCCAAACGGTCGATCCGGCGCGTTTTGGGGGACGCTTTGGGGGACGGGACTGAAGATGCTCTAACATAAGCAACATATTTCTCAACTTGTGCTATATCATGGCATGCAAATTTACACTCTTAATAAGCAGTAAGTATAATAGAATCACTATTATGGTTACATGGGATTGAGAGTGTTTATAGTCTTTTCCGGTGGAACAAGTTATATCATGTAGCTCACAAAAATCAATGTCCATGTTATTAAGGTGTTCAAGCAATTCATATATTCTATTTCCTTCTTTAGTTGATATGTATTTGTAGTAAGCTCTCATAGTTTGGACATCTATATTTTAAAGACTACGCTAATTTTTAATAGATTTTTGTGTATAAATAAAAAGCGAAAACAATGCTGGAAAGGAAAGGAGCAAGGGGGGTGAAGGAAAACCATAGATGCACAACAGAAAGTAAAAGCGGGGGAGAAGGAAAACCAGAGACAAATCCAAATAAAGCGAAAACGATAGAAAAATAAACAAGAAGAAAAAGAAAAGACTCGCGAGGTTGTAGCTTTCCCAAGCTTAGGTGTTTGCACCTTGTTGGTGAATATGGTGCTCCTTAGTTGATGAAGAGGGAGACGTGATGAAGGAGATGAAGATGGCGCCAAGAAGTAAGCTGCAAATGAAACTAGATACAAAATTGAAAGTAAATTTAAGAAAAACTCACGACTAAACAAGTTGAAAAGGTAAACCTCTCCAAGATTAGATGATTGCAAGATGTAAAACAAACTAAAAATAAATCTAATGTCTAGTGCACACGAGCATAACAACCTAAGCGCTACGCTCCTCAACAACGGCACCAGAAAAGTACTTGATAAACCTCAAAAGTAGGGGATCATTATAGCATTTCTTAATGTGGAAGTAGGGTATCGATCCGAAGGAGCAAGAAAGAAGAGCTAATATTCCCAACAACCACAAGTTTTAGTTGATTATCCACTAGTCAATTTTAGGGAGTAATGAAAGTTGGTTTGATTAAAGAAAAATAAGTGTAAAAAACTAGTAATGCAAAGTGTCTCAATCCTCTTTCAACTCAAGAGGACAAGACAAAGGTTTTCTAGTATAGAGATACCTTTGATCCAGATTACGGATTGTAGTATGATAAGTTTTTTCTCTAATATACCTAGGTTTAATCGAACCTTAGAAAGCACTGCTAAAATGGTGTAAAGGAAACGTCTACAAGATTTGCTAGTCAATTTTATTTTATGTTTACCAGACCTATCTAGTTTATTTTTAAGGGATTTCTATTTTCGTGCCCTCGGTTCATTAGTTGTGCTCAGTTTTCCCTAGCTCCTTAGTTTTTCCTCAGTTTTTCCCAAGTCCTTGTTTGAAACCCGCAGAAGCAGCTCCGACGGCAGGAATCCGTTAAGTTGACCGTTCCGTGCTGACGAGTGGGGTCGTGTTGTTTGTGGGGTCGCGTCGTGTGGGGCTAGTAGGAAGGAACCGCGTGGGACAGGACGAGACCATGTTTGTGTGGCCGTAGCGTGTGGGGCCGTAGCGTGTGGAGCCGTGTGGGTCCGGGACGTGGGCACGAGTGGTTTCTGTCTCTTTCGCCCAGATTAGCAGTTTTCAATGTACCTTTTTCCTCTCTCTCGCTCGATCTCATTCCTATTTGATAGCCCAAATTGGTAGCAAATCTAGAGCAGCTTCTCCTTCTGTTTTTTAACGCCATTCATTTCTTTATGCCTTCGTTTTTACCCAATCAGGTAGGAAATCTAGGGCACAAATCCAGAAAAAATATAGGATAAGCTTGCATAGAGCAGCCAACATAGCATAGATATATTCACGACAGATCCAACAGTAGTACCGATAGAACCCTACAACATAAGCTAAATTTTACATGAATTTAAACTGCTCTACAGATAGAGCAGTCACATACAGAGAGTGCAGTAGGCATGTTCAACGCCTCCAGGTTGCGCATGTGACTCGCCCGGAGGTTGCGCAGTGAATCCCAAGTGCTTTGTGTTTGGCCATGAACGCATGCACGTTCACCGTCGTTCCAACTCTAGCGCCGCATCCGCCAATGGATTCGGCATGGTTCACCGAGGCAGTTGAAGTCGGTGGCGCGGAGCTTCTGTTGCAGAAGGGGCACTTGTAAATGCCTCGAGCAAAGGGGTCATCGTAATGGCCGGACTGCAGCCTCCTGAGGACGTGATGAGTCTTGGTGTGGAAGGACTCGTCGTCGCTGTCGACGTCGCTGCTCTGCACCTGTCACGTAGCACCAAAGATCGTGCAAAAAACATGGAGTCAATTGCAATGATGATGGAACAGAGAGTGAACAAAGATCATGCATGATAATATGGGCTCGAAAAAAAGAGGTAGCCTCAGTTACATTGGACACACTTATATCCAGGATTTGAGTCAGTAAACCAAAGATCATGCACAACAAATTTGAACACACTAATTGTTTACTGACCAAACCCTGAATCAATTTATGCCCAAATATTCATCATCATCGGCACAAATCTTAAACAAAAGCAAATCACAAGCACTAATAACGCAAGATCTAACATAAAAGGATTGAACTAGGAACAGACGCACCCTAATAACGCTAGATCTAACACAAATGGATTGAACTAGGAACAGACGAACCCTAATAACGCTAGATCTAACACAAAAGGATTGAAATGGGATAAGAACAAGGGAGCAAAGGGTTACCTCCGGCTCGTCGTCGACGATGCTTGGTGTCGTAGGGGTTCTCCGGTGCGACGTACGGCACCGGTTCGTACGGGTACCAAGCGACGGGGCCCGGACGGTGGCGGCGGCCGATGCGCTGGCGGCCGATGCGCCCGGCCGCTACGTTGGAAGCGAGCGACGGGGGCCCGGACGGGGCAGCGGCCGATGCGCCGGCGGCCGATGCGCCGACAATGGGCATCTCATTCTTCTCCATCGCCGGCGGTTTTCTTCGGGGTTTTTCTTCGGTTGTGGAGAAGATGATGGGACAGAGAGGCGGTTGCGGTGAGAACGTGCGTCGAGGGAGAGGAAAAGGGCTCTATAAAGACGAAGGTGGCGTGTACCGCAACACGCGTCCGCTATGCACGAGCTGCAGCGTGCACCGCGACACGAGTCTAACCCCGGGACGTTTGGTGTACTCGGTTATAACCTCGGGCCTTATACGAAATTTTATCCGTACTCGGTTTTCCCCTCGAGTACTTAGGCCGGCAAGTGCAATATACTCGGTTTTACCCTCAAGTAGCTAGTCAACGAGAGAGTCAACAAATGAGATTAACATATCTAATTGAGGCATTTCATGCGCAAAAAAATTCAAAAAATAGAAACATAGTGGCACCTACTCATGGAGTCTTCCTACGCAACCTGCCACCAAGAAAACCTTAACAAACATATATAAATCAAGTTTTACCATAAATTGCCACTTCTTAGAATCACTAGTGTAGCTATGAAGATGCATGGTTTTCCACTCAAACCCCTTTGCAAAACATCTTCCCCAAAAACATAGTTTGTCTAAATGATGCCATAATTGTCACACTCATGTATATTTGAATTGCAAATAATTTGATGTAGCCCAATATGAATTATATTGTACAAAACACGCATTTTTCATTTTGTAATTATTTTTGTTTGAATCCCTTAGTCTATTTACTATTTATGTGCCCTTGGATTGTTGGTACTACTCAATTTTACCCTCAAGTTCTGTCACAAATGCTCTCAGAAGCCCAAACTTATCCCGATTGGTTGAGCCGTTGTCACACAGATCGACTCCACGAACCGTTGATCAACTGATCTAACGGGCAGTATACCCCTCCCCGTCTCTTCGTGGCCACCCCTCTCTCTCTCTCTTCGTGGCCACCCCTCTCTCTCTGTCGGTGGATGCATTATTGTCACCCCTCTAACAATTATCAACTATCTTTCGCTTTCCTTTTTCTTTTAGGGGATATAGTTTTGGCATATAGTTTTAGTAATTTGAAACGGCCCAAAAGTGGTATAATTTTGGTATAAACATGAGGCATACATATTTGCGGATTTCGGTGAATGCATTATTGTCACCCCCTAACAATTATCAACTATCTTTCGCTTTCCTTTTTCTTTTAGGGGATATAGTTTTGGCATATAGTTTCGGTAATTTAAAACGGCCCAAAAGTGGTATAATTTCGGTATAAACATGAGGCATACATATTTGCGGATTTCGGTGAATGCATTATTTTCACCCCTCTAACAATTATCAACTATCTTTCGCTTTCCTTTTTCTTTTAGGGGATACAGTTTTGGCATATAGTTTCGGTAATTTGAAACGGCACACACTAATATAGTTCGGTGAGCAATGATAAGAATCCCTTGTATAAACATGAGGCATACATAAAGCATTCCAATATAGTTGGTAATTTCGGTGAATGCATGATGACCCACAAGTATAGGGGATCGCAACAGTCTTCGAGGGAAGTAAAACCCAAATTTATTGATTCGACACAAGGGGAGGTAAAGAATACTTATAAGCCTTAACAACTGAGTTGTCAATTCAGTCGCACCTGGAAAAGCACTAGTAACAGGGGTGATGTGAAAGTAGCAGTAATATGAGAGCAGTAGTAACAGTAACACAGCGGCAGTAATAGCAATATGAGAGCAATGACACCGGAAAATAGTTGATACTACTTCCAATGACATGTGGATAGAGTATATAATGATGAGAGATGGACCGGGGTTCCCAGCGATCTACACTAGTGGTAACTCTCCAATAAGTGACAAGTGTTGGGTGAACAAATTACAGTTGGGCAATTGATAGGAATCAAAGCATTAAGACGAGAACATCCAGATTATTAATTATGTAGGCATGTTTTCCAATTATAGTCGTACGTGCTCGCAATGAGAAACTTGCACAACATCTTTTGTCCTACCAGCCGGTGGCAGCCGTGCCTCAAGGGAAACTACTGGATATTAAGGTACTCCTTTTAATAGAGTACCGGAGCAAAGCATTAACACTCCGTGAAAACATGTGTCCCTCACATTACCGCCATCCCCTCCGGTTGTCCCGATTTCTGTCACTTCGGGGCCTTTGGTTCCGGACGGTGACATGTGCATACAACTTGTAGATACAATCTAAGCAATAAGTATAGAGCTCAAATCTAAGATCATGCCACTCGGGCCCTAGTGACAAGCATTAAGCATAACAAGATTGCAGCAACAATAACTTCACAAACATTATAGATAGACTAATCATAATGTATCATCCATCGGATCCCAACAAACACAACACCGATTACATCGAGATGAATCTCAATCATGTAAGGCAGCTCATGAGACCATTGTATTGAAGTACATGGGGGAGAGTATACCAACATAGCTACTTGCTAGAACCCGTAGTCCATGGGGGAACTACTCACGGAGCATGATGGAGGCGGTGGCGTTGATGGAGATGGCTTCCGGGGGCACTTCCCCGTTCCGGCGGGGTGCCGGAACGAGTTCCGTCCCCGAATTGGAGTTTCGCGACGGTGGCGGTGCCCACGGAGTCTTTTTGGAGTTTCGTCAATTGGTACGGTGTTTTTAGGTCGAAAGGGATTTTATAGGCGAAGAGGCGGCGCAGGGGGGCACCTGGGGGCGCCTCACCCTAGGCTGGCGCGGGCCCAGGCTTGGCCGCGCCGCCATGTGGTGTGGTGGCCCCCTGGCCCCGCTCCGACTCTTCTTCGGTGTTCTGGAGCCTTCCGGGAAAAATAGGAGGTTTGGCGTTGATTTCGTCCAATTCCGAGAATATTGCCCGAACAGACCTTTACGGAACCAAAAACGCAGAAAACGAGGAACCGGCATCGTGGCATCTTGTTAATAGGTTAGTTCCGGAAAATGCATGAAATCATCATAAAGTGCAAGCAAAACATGTAAGTATTGTCATAAAACAAGCATGGAACGACAGAAATTATGGATACGTCGGGGACGTATCGGCATCCCCAAGCTTAGTTCCTGCTCGTCCCGAGCAGGTAAACGATAAAAAGAATAATTTCTGTAGTGACATGCTACTTACATAACCTTGATCATACTATTACAAAGCATATGAAATGAATGAAGTGACTCAAGGCAATGATCTATAGTTGCTAACAAGTAAATAACATATAGCAAAACTTTTCATGAATAGTACTTTCAAGACAAGCATCAAAAGTCTTGCACAAGAGTTAACTCATAAAGCAATAAATTCAAAGTAAAGGCATCGAAGCAACACAAAGGAAGATATAAGTTTCAGCGGTTGCTTTCAACTTTCAACATGCATATCTCATGGATAATTGTCAACACAAAGTAATATGACGAATGCAAATATGCAAGTATGTAAGAATCAATGCACAGCTAACACAAGTGTTTGCTTCTAAGATGGAAGGAAGTAGGTATACTGACTCAACATAAAGTAAAAGAATGGCCCTTCGCAGAGGGAAGCATTGATTGCTATATTTGTGCTAGAGCTTTGGTTTTGAAAACATAAAGAGAGCAAAAAAGTAAAGTTTTGAGAGGTGTTTGTTGTTGTCAACGAATGGTAGTGGGCACTCTAACCCCCTCGCCAACCGGACTTCCAAGAGCGGCTCCCATGAATTATTTTTATGTTTATGCGGCACTCCTTCCAACCTTTCTTTCACAAACCATGGCTAACCGAATCCTCGGGTGCCTGCCAACAATCTCATACCATGAAGGAGTGCCTTTTTATTTTAGTTTTATTATGATGATGACACTCCCCCCAACCTTTGCTTACACAAGCCATGGCTAACCGAATCCTTCGGGTGCCTTCCAACAATCACATACCATGGAGGAGTGTCTATTTAAGTTAATTAATTCGGGACTGGGAATCCCATTGCCGGCTCTTTTTGCAAAATTATTGGATAAGCGGATGTGCCACTAGTCCATATGAGAGTCCGTCAAAAGTAAATGACAAGGTTGAAAGCTAAACACCACATACTTCCTCATGAGCTATAAAACATTAACACAAATTGAGAAGCATTTTGAATTGTTTAAAGGTAGCACTCAAGCAATTTACTTTGGAATGGCAGGAAATACCACATAGTAGGTAGGTATGGTGGACACAAATGGCATAGTGGTTGGCTCAAGGATTTTGGATGCATGAGAAGTATTCCCTCTCGGTACAAGGCTTTGGCTAGCAAGGTTGTTTGAAGCAAACACAAGTATGAACCGGTACAGACAAAACTTACATAAGAACATATTGCAAGCATTATAATACTCTACTTTGTCTTCCTTGTTGCTCAAACACTTTTACCGGAAAATATCTAGACCTTAAGAGAGATCAATTATGCAAACCAATTTTAACAAGCTTTACGGTAGTTCTCCACTAATAGGTTTAAACTACATGCAAAAACTTATGATCTACTTGAGAGCTCAAAACAATTGCCAAGTATCAAATTATCCAAGACATATGAGGCATTTTACTGCTCCAACCAAATAAAGATAAGTATTGTAGCTTCCAACTTTTATCATTGAACATTAAAAGTAAAACGAAGAACAAGTGTTCATATGAAAAAGCGGAGCGTGTATCTCTCCAAAACAAGGATTGCTAGGATCCGAATTTATTCAAACAAAAACAAAAATAAAAACACACAGACGCTCCAAGTAAAGCACATATGATGTGACCGAATAAAAATATAGTTTCAGGGGAGGAACCTGATAAGTTGATGAAGAAGGGGATGCCTTGGGCATCCCCAAGCTTAGACGCTTGAGTCTTCTTGAAATATGCAGGGATGAACCACGGGGGCATCCCCAAGCTTAGACTTTTCACTCTTCTTGATCATATATCATCCTCCTCTCTTGACCCTTGAAAACTTCCTTCACAACAAACTTCTCATAAACTTCATTAGAGGGGTTAGTACTCAAAAAATTTGAATCCACCTTGGTCCTGTAGTGGCACATTGCAAGAACTCAATAAAACATTAGCTACAGCTCTCTATGTCTAGAAAAGCTCGCTTAAAGTCCACAAGAGACAATGCAAAAAACAGAGACAGAATCTGCCAAAACAGAACAGCCGAGTAAAGACGAATTTTAATAAAATACTTCCGTTGCTCAAATCAGAAAACTCAAAACTAATGAAAGTTGCGTACATATCTGAGGAACACGCACGTAAATTGGCATATTTTTCTGAGTTACCTACAGAGAAAACAACCCAGATTCGTGACAGATAGAAATCTGTTTCTGCGTGAGAAATCCAAATCCGGTATCAACCTTCGATTAGAGGCTTCACTTGGCACAACAAAACACAAAACTAAGATAAGGAGAGGTTGCTACAGTAGTAAACAACTTCCAAGACACAAATATAAAATAAAGTACTGTAGCAAAATAACACATGGGTTATCTCCCAAGAAGTTGCTTTCTTTATACCCATTAAGATGGGATCGAGCGGTTTTAATGATGCACTCGCAAGAAATAGTATTTGAAGCAAAAGAGAGCATCAAGAGGCAAATCCAAAACACATTTAAGTCTAACATGCTTCCTATGCAAAGGAATCTTGTACACAAATAAATTCATGAAGAACAAAGTGACAAGCATAAGAAGATAGAACAAGTGTAACTTCAACAATTTCAGCATATAGAGAGGTGTTTTAGTACCATGCAAATCTCTACAACCATATTTTCCTCTCTCATAATAATTTTTAGTAGCTTCATGAACAAACTCAACAATATAACTATCACATGCAGCATACTTTTCATGATCCACAAACATATAATTTTTATCAAGTTCAAGAATAGTGGATTTAAAACTTTCAAACTTACTTTTATTAATAATATAACAAGGTAGTTGATCAATCTCAAGAGATATGGGACACATAGATAAAGTCAATAACTCTCCAATCCCATTTTCATTAGTAGTACAATTAATATTATCAAGTAACATAGGACCATCATCTAGAGCTTTATCATAAACATTTGCTACGCAAAATTCTTTAGTACCATGCATTTCGATATCAGGCACAAACAAAGCATTATCATAAGATTTATCAAAGTAGCATGGATTATCATAAATAACAGTAGCATAATTATTCTCACAAGTTTTACTCATAGGTAGTATTTCAGGAGAATCCACAGGAACATAACATTCAACCTTTTTCGGTAAGCATGGAGGATAATCAAATAGTGTAAGAGATAAAGAGTTACTCTCATTAGAAGGTTGGCATGGGTAGCTAATCCATTCTTCCTCCTTTTGTTCGTCGCTCTCCTCTTCTTTTTCATCCAATGAGCTTTCAGGTTCATCAATTTCCTCCTCTTTTTCATCCAATGAGCTTTCAGGTTCATCAGTTTCTTCTTCCACCGGTTCCTGCAAATTGCGAGTGCATTCTTGTGCATTAATGTGTCTCTCTTTATAATCAAGGATATAAGGATTCCTACTGTAGCATTCTATGCAAGAATTAAGGATAGTAGAGACATAATCTTTAAGGTCCTTACAAATAGCACAAGTTTTATAATTCTCAACCATGAAGGATTCTATCTCGGAGGCTCCCATAAATAAGACAAATTGTTCTACCTCTTCGAACCCATAATGAATATAGCAATTCCGATTATAGTTCTTAATAAAAAATTCCTCACTAAAGCCACATTAAAATTTAAGATGTTTAGTATCATGTTGAGAGCAACAGTTTATATCATGGCGTCTAAGCAAGATTCTAGCAATTGTATTTAATTTCTCTATCATAGCACTCATTATTTTACCAGTTCTTGATTCTCTATAATTATTATAACATTCTATAAGCTCCAAGTAGGTTGTTGGTTCTCCCATAACGACAGTTTTTAATTTTTTGGTTTTTCAAATTTTTATGGATTTTTGGGTATATGAGACAAATAAAACAAGACAAAAATAAACTAAGCAAAAGTAAACTACGCAAAATAATACTAGACAGAAATAAACTAAGCACAAATAAACTAGACAAAAGTAAACTAAAATAAAATAGAGAGAGAGGTAGAGTGTACTCCCCAGGTGAACTTATGAGTAGAGCTATGCCTCCCCGGCAACGGCGCCAGAAAATAGTCTTGATGACCCACAAGTATAGGGGATCGCAACAAGTCTTCGAGGGAAGTAAAACCCAAATTTATTGATTCGACACAAGGGGAGGTAAAGAATACTTATAAGCCTTAACAACTGAGTTGTCAATTCAGCTGCACCTGGAAAAGCACTAGTAACAGGGGTGATGTGAAAGTAGCAGTAATATGAGAGCAGTAGTAACAGTAACACAGCGGCAGTAATAGCAATATGAGAGCAATGGCACCGGAAAATAGTTGATACTTCTTCCAATGACATGTGGAACGAGTATATAATGATGAGAGATGGACCGGGGTTCCCAGCGATCTACACTAGTGGTAACTCTCCAATAAGTGACAAGTGTTGGGTGAACAAATTACAGTTGGGCAATTGATAGGAATCAAAGCATTAAGACGAGAACATCCAGATTATTAATTATGTAGGCATGTTTTCCAATTATAGTCGTACGTGCTCGCAATGAGAAACTTGCACAACATCTTTTGTCCTACCAGTCGGTGGCAGCCGGGCCTCAAGGGAAACTACTCGGATATTAAGGTACTCCTTTTAATAGAGTACCGGAGCAAAGCATTAACACTCCGTGAAAACATGTGTCCCTCACATCACCGCCATCCCCTCCGGTTGTCCCGATTTCGTCACTTCGGGGCCTTTGGTTCCGGACGGTGACATGTGCATACAACTTGTAGATACAATCTAAGCAATAAGTATAGAGCTCAAATCTAAGATCACGCCACTCGGGCCCTAGTGACAAGCATTAAGCATAACAAGATTGCAGCAACAATAACTTCACAAACTTTATAGATAGACTAATCATAATGTATCATCCATCGGATCCCAACAAACACAACACCGATTACATCGGATGAATCTCAATCATGTAAGGCAGCTCATGAGACCATTGTATTGAAGTACATGGGGGAGAGTATACCGACATAGCTACTGCTAGAACCCGTAGTCCATGGGGGAACTACTCACGGAGCATGATGGAGGCGGTGGCGTTGATGGAGATGGCTTCCGGGGCACTTCCCCGTTCCGGCGAGGTGCCGGAACGAGTTCGTCCCCCGAATTGGAGTTTCGCGACGGTGGCGGCGCCCCTGGAGTCTATTTGGAGTTTCGTCAATTGGTACGGTGTTTTTAGGTCGAAAGGGATTTTATAGGCGAAGAGGCGGCGCAGGGGGGCACCTGGGGGCGCCTCACCCTAGGCTGGCGCGGGCCCAGGCTTGGCCGCGCCGCCATGTGGTGTGGTGGCCCCCGGCCCCTCTCAGAGCTCTTCTTCGGTGTTCGGAGCCTTCGGGAAAAATAGGAGGTTTGGCGTTGATTTCGTCCAATTCCGAGAATATTGCCCGAACGACCTTTACGGAACCAAAAACGACGAGAAAACGAGAACGGCATTGTGGCATCTTGTTAATAGGTTAGTTCCGGAAAATGCATGAAATCATCATAAAGTGCAAGCAAAACATGTAAGTATTGTCATAAAACAAGCATGGAACGACAGAAATTATGGATACGTCGGGGACGTATCAATGCACACACTAACCATGAAAACAACTACAAGTACATGTAACTGAATAATGAATTTGTAACAAGGTATCCCTTGTAACAACTTCTAGCGCCTGGTGAGCAATGATAAGAATCCGATCACAATTATACAATAGAAAAAACAACCAGCCATCAGATTAGCTTGCTTCTTCAACTCGATCGGCTGCCTTAGCTGCTTGTTCATTTTCTTCAGTTCTCCCTTCACTTCCACCGGTCCTACATTGGGAGCATTAGGCATAATCGGAACGGCTCCTCTCTCCGCCGCATTCTCTACAGCAAGTCCCGCCCTCCCAAATTGCGCTCCCCAATAGCGCCAATTGATTCCTGCAATTGAAGCCTCTGAACGTACACATCGATCCACTCGAAATGCCTGCATTTCTTCAGGATCTAAAAACAACAACGGGAACCCTAAATCCCAAATTCGAGGGAATAGCAAGAAAATCGAGAGAAAATAGAGAAATTGGAGCGAGATCTAACCTTATCCCCCTCTCTATATGGCAAGCTCTCGCATGCAAGGAACTCACGTCCACGGTTGCCGTTCTCGTCCGTCTTACAGATCGACCGCTTCGAGGCTCTGGCGTGGCCGATCGGGGCATCTTGTTAAAGGCACGGGTCCATCTGCGGCCATGAAGAACGGGAGGTCGAAGAGAAACTAGACATCACCCGCCTGTCGGAGAAGGGCTGTCGCCGGCGGAGAAGAAGAACAATGGGGCGCGGGGAAAGAAAGGGGAAGCAATGGCACGGGCACGGGCACGGGCGCGGGGTCGCTCGGGCTCCCATTTTGCAACGGTCACTCGGGTAGGCTGTGGGTCCGGCGCACTTAACGTGGACAAGTTGTGGGTCCCACGATGATCTGGATAAGTGAAGACGTGTCCACTGCGGGGCACCAACAACGGCCCCACTTGTCAGCACCAACCAACGTCAACTAAACGGGATTCCTTCCGTTCGAGCTCCTTCTGCGGGTTTCAGACAAGGTCTTGGGGAAAACTGAGGAAAAACTAAGGGGCTGGGGAAAACTGAGCACAACTAAGGAGCCAGGGGCACGAAAATAGAAATCCCTATTTTTTAAAGGGGTTGTGTTCAATGATGGAAAATAGACCAGGGTTAAGGTTTCTCCTTCATCTATGCATACATATATATTTGAAGCGCAAATATGTAACAAATAAAATAGAGATAATAGATTTGTGAGCAACACATCCATAAATACTCTTGCC
This sequence comes from Lolium rigidum, assembly GCF_022539505.1. Lineage (NCBI taxonomy): Eukaryota > Viridiplantae > Streptophyta > Magnoliopsida > Poales > Poaceae > Lolium > Lolium rigidum. The sequence continues at coordinate 116,895,161 of NC_061513.1, read as the reverse complement.
CCTAAAGCCACAGGTGACAAGATTCTCTTGGTCCAACCAGTGTTCTCACAGCCGCGAGCAACAACAGTTATTAAGCATATGCATACACACCAAAGCATTGAGCTAGATGATTGTGCCGTGATCCCGAATGAATCACTAAACATGTATTGTTACTTTTCCCTTTCTATCACTAAGATTTCGTGGTAGCACGCTATTCTCCACTCATCCCACCTCCTCCCTTAATCTATCAGAGTGACATGGGTACATAAAGATCATCGAATCGAGGCAATGAGATAAGGATACAAGATTGCAATACTTATATTCAATCCTTACACATATTATAAGATTAGATGCATATAAACGCTGCGAGGATTCACCCCAACCCGCAGCCCGTGGGGACTACTCACACATAATATCCAGATCAATAATAGAGATAGAAATCATTGTGGCAAATACTTGGATTGAAATCAAAATATTCTTGCAATGGTCGCCAATTCTTAAGGGGATCTCTATTACAATGGTGATTGCTATGGCTATGGAGGAGATTGGAGATGGAATGGATGAACTATGGTGGTGGATCTCCTTCGTTGTGGTGTAGATGGACCTGATGGATTGCGGCTCTGTTCGGCGTCGAATGGCTCTCTTTTTGGTGTCAGGTCCTTCATAAAACTTATAGGGTTTGACCTCGGGAAGGTTGCAGCACCCAGTACGAGTGCATGGTACGGGCAGGGCTTGCTTGTATCGATGCCCGTTAAAGTCCCTAGAACCGCCTCTTCGATCCTAGTCAATTTTTTTTGTACTCTTGACGCAATTTTCGCCAGTAATTGCAGGTCCATTTGTCATTATGATGTGATTTCCTGCACACCATTCAAAGATAGGAGAGATTGCACATATTTGCATTAATTAGTCATTAGTAGCAAGTTGAGAGGTAAACTTAGTCAATTTCTTAACTTAGCTAAGTGTTTGAACGCGAAAAAATTGGCGTATTTCACAACCATCATATAGGTACAATGGAAATGGGTTCATGGGTTCACTCAATCCTCTATCTCAATCTATGGTGGTGATCATGGTATAGATAGCAAAAATACACATGATAGTTATGTTGAGTGGTAATGTTTATGATGTCTACATGTCCTAAAACACGTAGTTTAAAGAAGTACTCCTTTGTGTTGTTGTTATCACCCTCGTAAGGACAATGTTGGTTATTGTCACACCACACATCATACTCCTTCCTTTTTACCCACAACTAAACAATGTGGTGATGCATTGACATGTCACTCAATACATATATCGTCCATCACTCGGCCATCCAGTACCTACATACATCATACTAGTATATGGTAAACACTTTAGACATGGATGCAATGATTTATTTGTTATGTGAAGGATCACATCTCTCTCATCTATCTACACTTGGTGATGTCAAGCACTTCATGACAAAGGTAAACGATGCATTAAAAATAGAAACCATAACATGTATTATAGAAGCATCTCCGAAGTATGTCAAACCAAAAATATTCTAACACAACCGTAAATGCATAACAATTATCATCATACACCATAATATCCACCATAAGAATTACATAGATAGATCAATAATCATACAAGGCACAACATATGGACTTCAAGCATGATCATACATAGAGAGATTGGATCAAGTTACCATCATAAAACCATTCTCCAGGGGGTGGACTAATCCACTCTCATCATGGAGATTGATGAAGAGGCGTTGGTGAAGGAGGAGAGGCGGCCGGAGGCGATTCCGGTAGCGGTTCCGCCTCTAATCTTCCTCTGACGGCGGCCATTAGACTCTATTTTGGTGTTCTCGATCTTCGCCTCCGTCTATTCTGACATCGCATCGGCGACCCCTTTTATTAAAGGTTTTAGGGCAAACCAAAGAGTATGGCAGTGGAATCGATGACATCCGAGCAACGAGCCAGCCAATCATACAGGCGGTGTGGCCTAGGGTAGGGGTTGCGGCACCTCCTATTTTGGGCCCCCATGCTCCGTTCTTGAGGTTCTAGAGCTCCATCTTGATTGTCTTCGCGAAATATTAAGCCTCGAAAAATCTCAGGTCCATTTGACTCCGTATATGTCCCTGAAAGTTAAAAATACGCAAAACAAGAAAATCTTATTCTGCAGTGTTATAACTAAAATAAGGGGGATCATTGAAAAATCTCCAAAAACAATATGAAACATGGATATAACATTATATATGAAGCAAATATAGAGGAATATGTGGCAATAAACTACAAAGTTCATGTATGCATTTACATGCATCACACAGCAGTGACAAATATCAATTCCTCTCATAGGCCCACGAGGTCTACCGTTCTAGCTATTTAGGAACAAACAATTGTTGTTGATGCACATCAATCAAGTGATATACTTGAACAACAAAAATCACCATAACACTCAAAGAGATACATGAACTGAAAAACAGACAAGTTTGAACTGAGCGTACACTTAATAATCTACCGTGCAGCTCTAATGGTAAGCCAATGAAGGCCCCATAAAAGAAACCATGTTTAAACATGTCCGACGATGCCTCTGTAATAATTAATTTAATTCTTATTTAAATGTAAGGTTTCCTGATGATGTCATTTGTGAGGTTTGTAATATTTGAGTAGTTTTCCAGTTGTTATATAATACTTTAGCTCATTTCCACTTATTGTAATATATGAGCAGATTCGAAGTCTTTAACCTTTGAGTCTGTGCAATATGCTCACTTGCCTATCATTTGACCTAATGACTTAGATGGGCTACAAAAATAGGACAAATTTTCGGGCTATCTTGGGTTGAATCCAGAACACACATAAACAATATTGTGATATGTGGTAAGCCTCTATCTGAACAATACATGTTGTAGTAGTAAAGGCCCAACAATATGTTGGTCTAGTAATAGTGGGATGGCCTAGTCATAAATGGATCGGCCATCATGCTTAGCGGGATGATCGAAACAGTAATATCGGAGCCAACTGCTTGACGTTAATAGGACGGTCTAATGAACTTTAATGGGTTGACCCAATTTTATTGATCAGCTTTCCTGGGTCGGCCCATCTCAAGTCACTAGGCCAGCCTATTTATCTTTACCGAAGGGCCAACTAAACTTTAATGGGCCAACCTACTCATCTCAACAGCCCAAACCACTTAGTTTACTGGACATACCAATCAGCTTACCTATGTTGTCCTGTCCAAACTGACCGGGCTAACCGATTCATCTTAACCGAGCTGTCTCACTCAACAACTTGATCGATCAAATCAAGTAGTTGGGCCAACCCACATACTAATTGGACCGTCCAAAACATATTTATTGGGCAGACCTGCTTATTTTTAGCAAGCCTTGTGTGGGTATGTCATCTACCACTGATTTTAACCTAGTTAACGACGTTTCCACGTGTCAGTTGGCATGACATCGGAAGTCAACGACCTCCCAAAACTCTTCTAACACGGTCCATTTTTTTGTGGTTGAAGGGTCCTCATCCACCACGGACTGAAAAATCCATGGTAGATCTTTAGGCGACACGATATGCACCATAGAGGCCATTTCGTCACCTATGACTCATTAACCATGACAAACACCCCCTAGTCGATGATTTTTTGTGGTGGTAGATAATGATTTTTTAGTGCTTAATGCTTCTAATTAGGGCCCGAATAACATGATCTCCATCCTAATCTTTCGTTGCTTCATCATATATAATAGTTTGGGATTTATCTGCATACTGTATAACCTATAGTATTGTCAAACCCTAGGGAAAACAAGAGGGAGATGGTATAATTTGAGGAGTTTTTGTGTTCATGTAGTGTTAATGCATTGTTCAGAGCTACTCGAAAAGGTAGACCTTAATTATCCGAAATTCCAAATTAGCCCCGGCGAAATGGGAAGGTAGGACAATAGATGTTATGCAAGTTCTCTTGTTAGCGCATACAACTAAATTAGGAACACACACCTACATACCACGAAACTAGAGCCAAAACATTGTGGTGCTTATATTTGTATACATGATTACCTTCATCCATATCAATGTCCCACTAATTACCTCATGCCTACACTTTTATCCATTGAAAGTTATAAGTTGAATCCTTCTGGTGAAAACTAGAAATCTAATGTTATTTTTTACCACTTTGATCTAACTGCTGCATTTACCACTTGCTTTTGAGAATATTGATACACATGTGTGGTTGAGAGTGATGCGTCAATTTCTAGTCTTATTGGTTTTCGTGTGTTCCTCTTGAATCAAACAATAGATTTGGGTAGTACTTCCCATCGAAAATTTCAACGATCTCCTAAACTTGTGGGCATCAGGTGCCTACATGTTTGTGGACATATACTACCTCCGATTCAAGGAATAAGGCGTCCTCGTTTTACGTGCTTTTCGTTTGACTAAGAATTACTTCAAATATATAAAGATTATTTGTATGAAATTAACATCATTAGAAAGTGTTTTTCAATACGAATCCAAAGATACTAATTACACACAATATAACTAAGATTTTGTTGCTCAATTTTTATGGTCAAAGTTCGTCTTGAAATACGCGTGCGCCTTATTCCCTGGGACGGAGGTAGTATGTATTACCTTACTGATGGTTATGGTGGTGTCAGGTGATACATGTTATGCATTTACTGCCATATGTTGTAACTCTTATAGCTTGTCGCACTTAGGAAGCATATTATGATTGTTTATTGCATTGGTTAAGATTATTGAGTTACACGTAATGCCTTGTTTGCCCATGTCATGAGGTGTTTTACAACAGAAAGTGTAGGTAGATAAGAGGGGTGCGGGATGCACAAGGAAAATAAACCTTTGCATGAGCTTTTACATGTGTGTTTTTTATTAAAGGGGTGTGATGTATGTAGATGTGTGCGGTATTAGAGGGTGTATATGTAACCGTGTGACAATTATGGTATATCTTAGTGACAACAGAAGCTGAGACCTACATCATTTGGCATACACACATCCATAGATAAATGAGAACATCTACTTGGGGCCAAGTGACAATACTTGCGTGCATGACAACACCCTTTTGGTATTTCCCTTCTCAACATCATGTTTTGGGACATGTTGGCCATATAGAGATTACCATTTAAAACATGACAATTGTGTGTACTTTATTATCTATGATTATTGCCATTGTTGCCCGTGAACCCATGTCCATTGTTAACTAACAAGTAAAACCTTTGTCTTGTCCTCTTGCTCCACAGAGGATTGGGACATTTGTGAGATCCTCACAACCAATACTTTGTTACTTTAAACTTGAAAAAACCCATCAATCTTTGCATGTTTTAATTGTTTAGTGCATAGATAACGACTAGAACCATGACACTCTAGTTTGAGAGAATAAATTGCTTTACCTTCTTGCTCCTATAGTTCAATACCCAAATACTTCCACATTGTTGGGTGCCACAATTATTCCCCGCACTTGGGGGTTATCATTGCACAATACGGGTTGTGGATTGTCGACTTTGGGTCCTCAAAATGATGTCCATAACTAGAAATTATAATGTGGTGCTTAGGCTGACTAGGGCGCACAGTCGCGTGACGTGGATGCACCAAGACAGAGTTTTCTCCTCCGACTTGTAGAAATATTTTGTCGGCCCTCTCTTGTGATATGATTCATACGTATGTCCATGCATAACTTGATCAAGTGTTAATCATGATTTTCAATTAAGAGTAAGGTTGAAGGAGATCACATATCATGGAGACAAAGAAAATAGAGTTAAGCTACACGGGAATGGCGTGCTCACTCACCTATAGCTTTACCACCAATATCATGAGACAAAGGGACTTAAACAAATTGTCGCATTGAAAATACTACTTATTGGTGTGTGGGAGCCAACAAACGTTGTTGGAGCCATTGCTGACTTATCAGTTCATTGTGCGACTCGAATCGAGTCTGGCTACCATGAGCCTATGGGGTCACACACTTAAGAGGATGGAGCCAGGCTGATGAGATTCGACTAATGTGAACCGATCGGGCTGTACATTGACCAGACATGGACAAGTCAGGGGTTGGAACCAAGTTGACTAGGTATAGGATTCTCAGGAGCAGGACACCTGAAGTGTCAAGTGTCCCCTCACCACTCCCTATACGAAGGAGGGAGAGTGACGACTACAAGAGATAATCTACCCATGGCAGAACAACCACCTGAGAATGGCGTCTCCCCACCATCCTGGGGCGCCAAAGTAGAGGCTAGCATCTGATAACCCCTAAGTGCAGGGGATCACCACAATATAATTCAATAAGTATTTGAGTGTCGAACCCACGAGGAGCTAAAGGTAAACTATCTATTCTCTAAATCCCTATAACCTACTTATATGGCCTTCTATGCAAAGCTAGGAGATATGGTGTGTGTGTGAAGAGATTTTTACTATGAACTACAAGTGCGGAAATTAAAATGCAAGAAGTAAAACTAATGCAACAAAAGTAAAGTGCAAAAAAGTAAAATGAGATGAATTGAAGTGGAGTGGAGTAACTCAAGGGAGTAAGTGTTCTAGCAAATTGCTACTTTATCTGTGTGGCTAACATAACTAGTGAAGCACAAAGATAGTCGTTTTATTGTTTCTTCTAGAGAGGAGCCATATACAGGTGCAGCCATGGATATGAGCAAATACACCCCTAGTGATTGACCCCAAGGCCAGTTAAGAGCAAACAATAGGATTATTAAAACATAAAGTCCAACCACCGCTGTGAGTTTAAACGTCCGCATAATAAAAAAACCCGTTTGATTAATCATGATTAATAAAACATGCATCTAAGAATTAGAACAAGGTTTCTGTTAGCTCCCGCTGTCCCTCTCCCTATCAACATGCAACAATGACAACCTTATGCATTCCCTGACATATGTGTGCACTCATATATCAGAACAAACGATCATCATAGAAGATAACAAATACTTATATGCAACCATCACAAAGTATCTTACAATCGCCATGAACATACTCATATGCAACCATTACAAAGTATCTTGAAATTTCCATGAACAAGTCACTATTCAAACAAAGACATAGAGGTACAATACATCATGGAAAAGCGATATATTGCGTCACACATCATGTTTTTCAAGAGATTACAATGGGTAGATGAAGATGACATTATTGTATATGATGATGAAGATGATGAAGATGGTGCTGATGCCTTCACCGAAGGGGGGTGGAGTCCACCGGAGGCGATCCCGGCATCATTTCCCCCCTCGATCTCCGGCGGCGGCCTACTGACTCTTTGTTTATGTGTTTTTGATCTCCGCCGTCATAGCCTCGACGAAAAGATGAGGCGAAACAGATGCTCGAGGTGAGAAAGGGCACATGTGGCGCGCCTAGAAGGGGAGGGCACGCCTCCAGGCCTCTTTCCCAGCATGTTGGTCTCCCAATGTCTCTCTTCAATTCATATTGTTCGTCTCGAAAATTCCGAAGCGTGGCCCCTGACCTTGCCCTTTTTGAAGTCACGTAGCTCCTGTAATGTCAAAAACACTAAAAAGTGACGTTTTCTACCAAACAGAATTAGAACCGGAGGAGAGGTGATTGTTTAGAAAATCCCCTAAAACATAATAAAACATGAGAATACATTATATATGATGCAAATATGTGGTAATATGTTGCAATAAAGTGCAAAGTTTCCGTATGCATTTTACATGCATCAACACCTCATGGGAGCCATCCCACCTTGTATGTGTGTGAGTCGGCACAGACACCATGTGTGTGTTTGAGGCGGAGGAGTGGCCAGAGATGGAGAGGAGAGCTCGCCGGAGACAAAGACGCAAGGACAATGAAGGAGTCCTAGATGAGCTACGAGGACTACACTACCCCAAGCGACGCGCTACCTCGAGTTCCGCACTAGTGCGCCTAGCGGTAAGAAACTGTGGCCATCTACCTCACCTGGATTCTCGATGGCGCCTCGTTGGAATGTTATTGTGTGCATAGCTTCTTGCGATGGTGGTGACGTCTTCTGAAGCGAGGGAAAAGGTGCTCGTCAGGGGTCCGCTAAGCCGGTTGTGTGCTCCTGTTTTCGCCGTAGGGTGACTGAGGGATGCCCTGAGTTTTTAGTTGGTGGGGCGCTTGTTTCTGTTTTAGGACCACTGTAAACGTCATGTTACTTCATCTATTGTCGGGTTTCTAGGTATTGAGTGGTATGCATCATCTTGATGGAGAGAGTGGGCTCCCCCATTTTTGCAAAAAAGAGTACAACATTTGTAGAGCAGTAATGCTACACCTACAAAAATCATTTACGAAAATCATCTACGGACTCGCATCATGCACAGCAATGTGGAGGGAGGTTTCCGATTTTTAGGGGAGAAATCAAAGCTGAACCAACCAGTTTACTTCACATCAGTCTGTAGGAATTTTTGTAACCAAAAGAGTGCGTAAGTCTAGGATTATTGTTTGTAGAGACCCGGAATGTGCAATTTAGTCCAAATAACCTATTTTAGTCGAAAGCGAAATCTCAGTGGTCCGATGGCAACCCATGGGTCCAGATGCCCGGATTCTCAACCCACTAGCCCTTCACCACTAATGTGCTGCAGAATCCCAAAACTACCCGTCTGGTCCAGCTAGGCACGTGTTGCCCCTAGCAATACCCACGGAGGGTATTACTGTAATTAGACGACTCTGAGCGGAAATGGTAAAAAACCTCCGACACAAAGGATATGAGCTCGCGCAGGAGTGCGGCTAGGGTTTCTCCGTCTCACACACTCCCCTCCCCTCGTCTCCAACCCCTAGCCGCCGCCGCCGCCGCCGCCGCCGCCGCCGCATCCAAAACCCCTCCCACCTCCCCTCACTCTTCTAATGGCATCCATCCGACGAAGCTGCTAGCTCGCGCCTCTCATCTGCTCGTCGAATAGCAAGTCGATCCACCGCAGCTCCCTGCCCCCCGCGCCGCTGCCATGGCGGCCATGAACCAGTTCGACATCCTCGGCGCCGACGACAACGACGACCCCTCGCAGCTGCTCGCTGCGGCGGCTGCGGCCGCGGCTGCGCAGAAGGCCGAGGCCAAGAAGCCGGCCGCAGCGCCTGCTGGAAAGGGGCCCCAGACTGGGGCGGCCGCCAAGCTGCCGACCAAACCTGCTCCCCCTGCACAGGCTGGTGAGTTGTGGCCGCCAGAGCGCTAGATCTGAGCTCGGGACGTTTGGCCTTTTTTCCACCTTCTGACGTGGATCGATTTGTTCAAAATAAGTTCTTTGATTAGTTTGGGCATGTTTACTCCTTAGCATTTCATTTCGAGGCGGTATTATATTCCTTCGTTTAGTATATCATGTCGGTTGTAAATATTTTTGATGCCATTTGCTGTGATGTCCTGTGCTTTCCATCGGCTGAGAAGTCGAATTTATACCTTCCTTCGAAGATACTGTTCGAACCTTTGATTACTTTCTTGCTCCGTTTCCTCATTTTCACTGAAGCCCTTTAACTTGACATGTTTCAGTGAGGGATGCACGAAGTGGTGGTGCGCCATCACGCGGAGGATTTGGCCGTGGCGAACCTGGCCGCGGCAGAGGCGGGCGATATGGCCAGAACCGTGACTATGGCAGTGAGAACACGAATGGCTACCAGGGAGGTTATGGTGGCGGGGCAGGCTCTGGAGATGGTGCTGTAGCTGCAGGAGGTTACGGTGACAGTGAGAGGGGCCCTCGACCACCGTACCGTGGAGGTGGAGGCGGAGGTAGACGTGGTGGTTACCGGAACAGCGAGTTCGGTGATGATTCTGAGAGGCCACCCAGGAGGAATTATGAGCGCCACAGCGGGACTGGTCGTGGCTACGGGATGAAACGTGATGGTGCAGGGCGTGGGAACTGGGGATCTTCCACTGATGAAGGCCTTGCGCAGTAAGGAAGCTTCATCTACTCTTGTTTTTCATTACTATCTCAATTGGTAAATGGCTGAATGCAGACATAACAGTAGAGGCTGTTTTGTGTAAGCAGGGAAACTGATGAAGCTCTTAAAATTGAGGACAATGCTCCCATCGCTGAGAAGCAAGCTGAGCAGGATGATGCTCCAACAACAGAGGAGAACAAGGATAACAAGGATGTTGCTGCAAAGGAGGAGGAAGAGAATGAAGAGGATAAGGTAAAGGCTACACTCCAATCCAACTTTGTGGAGATTACCCTGTTTTTTAGGTTTGCAGAAGTCAAATGTTTTTTCCTATAGTAGATAGTGCCTTACCCTCTGGCCCCTTGTTCATTATTGTCTTGTTATCTGTTGTTATGATAGCTTATATTACTGCTACAAGTTGCCCCTTGTATATTATACTTAGCTATACTGTTGGGGATGATACTAGCCCCTTCATCCTTTGTGTAACGAAGGGCCTGCCCACTTGAATGATTTTTTCATAACCTGCATAAAAACAAAGGATTTTCTCTAGTCAGGAGTATAGTTCACTTGATGGTTCAAAGGATTCCTCTGGGAACCTACAGAAAAAGTGTTCCAGTGGAGTTTCACAGGAAAATTAATATTTTTCAGACCTCATTTTCTCCTCATCCTTTGCAAGCTTATCCATCGCTTGTAGCTTGTAGGGATGTTTTGCGTGTCCTGGCACCTGGGAGCCTCTATTTTGCACCACTCTCCTATTATTATATTTTTCTACTCCTGACAGGCCTGGAGTATTGTCTTAGTTCACTTGCTGGTTTTGTTTACCAAAGTCACCAACTCTTTTTATGTCAAATCCTAGTAAATTTTTCATCTCCTTTCCTATTGCATTTGATATTTAATGCAATGGACTGAGCTTCTCAACCTGTGGGCATTGTGAGTGCACCTCACACAGCCTGGAACGATTCCCATTCAGCTCAATTCAGGGTGGCTATTCTTCTTAATGATATGTCATCTAGTTCCTTTTCATACTTGTCTGGTTCCATCGCACTAATCTCTTTGCGTACTAATATTCCAATTTCTACAGGAGATGACCCTAGAGGAGTACGAAAAAATTAGGGAGGAAAAGCGGAAAGCACTACTTGCACTGAAGACTGAAGAAAGGAAGGTTGAAGTTGACAAGGACCTGCAGTCTCTGCAGCCACTGTCTACAAAGAAAGCAAATGATGAGATTTTCATTAAATTGGTATGTTTGCCAGTGCATGCAATTTTAATCCTTACACTTCGGTGAAGTTGGAATAATCTACTGATTATGCCTATGTCTCCTTAGGGCGCTGACAAGGATAAGAAGAAGGAAAGTGCTGAGCGTGAGGAGCGCGCCAAGAAGGTAATAACCTATCTATATTCTTACTATGTAGCATGCGGCAATCCCGAGAGCAGTTTGTTGGTGTCTGAACTAGTTCTTACATTTGGTGCTGTCACTTGAGATTTTCCTGTTGAACTGGTGTATTTGATATTGTTCATTTGAATTGTTGAGCTTTCTGTGTTTTCTATAATCCCACTTGGTTACAGTATGTTTTGAGGATTCCTTTTAATTTATACTACTTCTGTTCTTGTGTTAATTACTAGCAAATTATGTACCAGATAGGGTAAGTTTGTAACTATCCTCTTGGGCTGTAATGTTGGATCTGAATCAACCCTTCAGTTTTGAATTAGGGTGTGTTAATTGATAGCTTCTGATATAAGTGGAATTAGAATTTTGAATCCCAATTTGTTGAACTTCAGTTTTTTTGTGATAAATGCTAGAGGCGGTGTTAGTCAAACAACCCACAATTTGTGTAGCAAGTCCATTGTGGTTTTGATGGTTATGGTGTGGTACCATTTTTTCTATTTGAAGTGAAAATAAGACTGCTACTTTATCCCCTGGGGAAGAAATGAAGGATGCTAATATGGTAATTATTTTCTTCAGTCGTTGAGCATCAACGAGTTCCTCAAACCTGCTGAGGGAGAACGGTACTATGGCGGCCGTGGTCGTGGAAGGGGCCGTGGTGAGGGCCGTGGAGACCGTGGTGGTTTCAGAGGTGGATTTGGAGGGGGATACCAGCGTGGACAAGCTGCTGCACCATCCATCGAAGATCAATCTCAGTTCCCGACCCTGGGAGGAGGGAAGTGAAAGGTTGCGTGCCATCTGAAGCGCTGCATTGTCTTTACTGGTGTTGCCTTTAAATTTTGCCTGACGTTGAATTATTGTGTCACAGTTAATTGCAACAAATAATGGTGCTGCATGTGGTTTTCTTTCAATGTTCGGTACTAGACTTTGTATACCGGAGTTCAGATGATCGTCGGGATTAGCCTCTAGTTTTGTAGGCTAGCTTTGCTTTTGGTTAAAGAATCGTCTGCTATGTTGTTTATTCTTGCTTTTAGTGAAATGATGTGATACCAGCAAAGCAACTGGCGATTCTTGCCTAAACAAAGACAACACACCGATGAAAGGAGGGCTTACGCCTTTGTGAAGCAAAGATGGTTAACATGGCGCAACGTTAACTTTGGATTGCATGGGTACTGGTTGTCAGATCCTTCCGCTGGGATTTGCTGTCACGGTGGGAACAGAGAAATATTTGTTTTGTTTTAAATTCTGATGATAATAACCAGTCAATCTGATTATTGGCATTCTTGCACATAAAGGGATTATGAGATTAATGCAAGTATAATGAGATGGAAAGATGCATAAAGGGATTGTGCGATTTGTGCTAGTATAAGGAGATAGAACGATTTGGGGACATTCGCTAAGAATTTCTAGATTGGATAAGATAAGTAGTCACTCCCTGATATGATGACAATGGTTTTTGTTAGATGATGGTGGAGGAAGCATCGAAATAATTTGTGTACATATAGTTGTCAAAAAAATCAAAGTTTTAGTCTGGCTTCCTAATTTATTTGACCTAGATTGTTCAGTATATCTGGAGTACACATATCTGTCTGAGCTTTGTCAAAAATAATGGTTGTACATTGGTACACCCATATCCCTCGTGTAGCTCCGCCCATGTCCACAAATCAGATTGATGACAACCCACTATGGTGGTAAGTGGTAACTGAACACTAGAGTATATATTGGTGATAATTTTTTTAACAGTATGATAGATACAACACTTCGTTAGAATTCGTCTGCTAAGTGCTCATCGGAAATGTTTGCTCTAGGAGTATTTTAGTGCTCACTTTGTGCCCCAGAAGCCGGGTCAAGCATGCAAACCAGCGCAGCTCTCCAAAAGCTTGTTGGGGAAGCTATATTCCAGCAATCCAGCCTGACCAAAATATCAGTAGGCTCTAATTGTTTGACCGGGTTCAGTAGGCTCGCTCGACTGACTCATAAGTCAAGGATCATAGCTCATCCAGAGTTGAAAGTGAATATAGTAATGAGGTGTCATGCTTCATGCTGTCAATCTTGTAAATGCCGCGAGGTGTTCTATTTGACTAGACAATGTATTGGTCGAGATTTCTCAATGCAATTTTTTTGAGAAGTCTCAATGCAATTAGACTGGCCAGTCCGTGTCTATAGGTTTTTAAAGAGTTCAATGCACTTCATCATTGGACTATATGCACACGCTGCGTGTGTTGTAATACTGGCGTGCCCCTCTAGGTCTGAAATGGCAAACCGGTCGTTACAACACACACGGCGTCATCTTCCTTCAGGAATGGACTTTGGACAGAAGATATGTTGAAAGTAGTGAACGCTACGAGTATGTCAGACATGTGGCCACACTGACACTACAAAAACCTGCGTTTCCAAGTAAGATATGGATAGCTAGTTAGTTTGCACCTCCTTCCCACCAAACATGTCTAAAATTTATTAAAATTTAGATGTATCTAGATGTTATTTAGTATCTAGATAGATCTAATTTAGAGTAATCTCCGACATGTTTCATGGGATGGAGGGAGTATCAATGTATCATACTCCAGATTGTTTTACTCGAGTAGTTAGTTGAGCATAGCGGAGCATGCTTTTTTACCTATACAGTAACGGCAAGGATTTCATTTCAACTTTAGATAAGTGTTACGCTGTTATACTGGTTACATTTGTTGGTAGCATTCAGATTTTATATCAGATCTTGCTGCACAAACCGGAGATTACTGAATGGACAACATACATACAAGAATAAAACACCCAGCTCTATGGCCAACTCCAGAAAGAGCACACCTGCATAAACGGCCCATGTCAACCCGAGTGCATCTTAAAATTTCTCCGGTATCATACTCCAGATTGCTTCACTTGAGTAGTTCAACATGATGGAGCGCGCCGTTTACCTACACAGTAACGGCAAGATTTCATTTCAACTTTAAGAGAGATGTTACACCGTTATTATGGCCATATTTGTTGATATCATCCATATTTTATGTCAGGTATTGCTGCACAAATTGGATACTGAATGGACATCATACAAGTATGAAACACCCAGGATCCAGCCGTACGGTCAACTCCAGAAGAGCATACCTGCATAAGGATCATATACTTTGCAACCAAGAGCGCTTCTTCACCAACATGCGCTGCGGTTTCACTATGCTGCAGCTCATCAGGTAGCTATAGTAGGGAGGTATGTGAGATTTCCATACAAGGCATTCAAATCTTCCATGGGGCCTAGCTTTGCCATACACAATATCATGCATTTTCAGCTCAGGAACTTTCTGCCCGGGAGAGCACACCTCATAACAGCGATGGGCTATAACTCTATAAGGACTTCAGAACTGCTCGCCATCCTCCAGAGGTATATAGGTCGGTCTTTCATCAAGAGATCGATTGGATGTTCGCCGAACATAAGTAAATGCTTGGTGGTGAATTCTCTGAGGCCCTCCAGAACTTTGCGCTACAAATGGGCATCAAGGTTAGCTCGCAGAAAGGCGCCAACCGAGTTTGCCTACGTGAAAGAAGCATTGTCTGTAGTCGTCGCTAGGTGGTCCGAGTACTAATTTGTAATTTTCTTTACTTTTTGGGCTATTTGTACTACCGTTGATAATTATTAATCGATCGGTGGATTTCTCACATTTTTTTTTCCTTCGGTGATACTATTCATCCATTTGATTCAAAGGATTGGGGTGTAGGAATTTTTCCTTTCGGTTGTTCCTTTCTTTAGATAAATACTCAAAAATACCCTTACAATAACAAATCCAATTTCGAGGGACTTCCTCTCTGTGTTGAGAAAACTTTTCTTCTTCCAATTATTCTTCATTCAATTCAGTTTAAAAAATGGGTACTCGAAATACTTCAATAGGTACGCGCAAGAAATAGACCAATTCAACAGCTTTTTTGTTCCATTTCCCGTGGAGTTTTATAGGGAAATCAAAGAAATTCCACAATCCACTTAAACCTCTTTTTTACATTCCTACGTACAAAGAACGAGACAAAGGTCATATGTTGCATGATAATAACCTAATCTTTCCTTTATATTTATTTTAATCATGATTTAATTATGATTTTAAGGATTCCTGTGTTTTTCCTATTCCTGTGAATCAAACGTCCAACTTCACAAATTCCTGTGCTTTTACAACCATGTGGGATTAGACATGCGTTTCTATCCCATTTCTGCATTTTTTTACTATTTCTACGTTCGTGAAATCCTGCGAATCAGACATGGCCTCAGTTTAAGTCTGAGGTTTTGCCAGCCTAATCATACGCCTCAGTAAAGAGCACATCCTCCTCCATAATTCCTTTCCTTTTCAAAATCCCAATTCAGTTCCACAATAATCAGTAGCCCTACTTAATAACACCACTGTCTTGCAGAGCATTTGCATTCTCCTTCTTTAAACAGTAGACCTAAGCCCTGAGTTAAATTCATAACACCCGAAACATCAGATAGTTATAGGGTGCCGAGGGATCAACTTACAAGACAACAACGCACACAAGCAAACAGGAAAAACAAGACATACAACTTGATCGTCGAAGTCCTCATCCACCAAGGCGAAGCCACACACGCGAAGCGGCGAAAGCTGAAGCTTAGAGGGAGCCCACCATCGAAGAGATACCAGCTCGAGCATACTCCAAAGGGCCAACAGCCCCGCCCCGTCTCCGAAGCCGAAAAGAGCCCCTGCTACCTCGCCCTGGATCGAAGGGCGCCGCACCATCGGCCGGAGTTGCTCACCCTAGAGCTCAAACGGAGACCAGTGCCATTGAAACTGGAGAGCAGAGGCCAAGCACGACCACCAAGAACAACCAAGATCACCACCAACACAGCTCCACCACCGGGCTTGAGAGCTCACCCGGTCTGATGCAAGCATTTGGTGCCACGAAGGAACAACAACTCCAACAAGATGTAGCACCCTCGCCGGAGAACCGAAGAGAGGCGCCGCGAAAGGATCCAACCATTGCCACCAACCAAATTTGTACCAACAAAATGCTGCCCCCTTTACCCAAGGCGGAGCCTTCAAGAAGGACACCACGCCGGAGGCGTAGCCGCTGTCCATTCCAAGAAGAATTGGGTTTTCACCTAGGCAACCAAGGGATGGTAGGAGGGAGGGGAACCTCGACGGTGCCTCCTGCAAGGGAACGATGACCGCAGGCGTCGCCGCCGTCGTGGCCAACCAGCCAGGGATTTCTCCCGGAGACCCCAGTCCCCCCAGCCCACCGTGACCCTCCTAGCCAAGCTCCGGTAGCCAGGCTGGGTCACGGATCAAATAGACGAAGTGCAACCTTCAGATTTGACGCGCGCGACGCCGGAGAGGCCGAGCACGCCGGACCGGCACGTGCTACCGGGCCGCTGCCCAAGCAGCCAAGGTCAGCAGCTAGCATCCACACGAGCGCCAGGGCCGCCGCCCGGAGCCCCCGCCGAGGAAGACACCAACATAACCCTCCCTTACCTGAGCCGCTTCAGAGGAACCAGCACCGGCATGGGAGGAGACCACGGAGCAGCCACATCAGCAAAGGCGAGCTTGGCGCGGAGGTCCTCCAGCTATTCACCGCGCGAGGAGCCAAGGGCTCAGATCCTTGCCGCCCCCTTCACCGGCGCCGGCGGGCTTGGCCGGCAGCGCCTCTGGGGGCGACGAGGGGGGCAGGACGGAGATGGGGGCTGGCGGCGGAGGGGCTAGGGTTCGCCCCCTCAGTCGACTGGAGGGGGCGACGCGTGGGAAATGCAAAGGGGAGACTGACCGGCCAAGAGAATTTCCGCATTCGCCTTCACGCCTTGGAGATCATCTTTAGTGAAGGAAACAATCGATGAGACTGCGCACTCGTTGTCATAGCAAACATGCTCAACGAGGGTGGGGGCAATCTGCAGCAGAAAGCTCAGAATCCTCTCATACTCGTTGAGCATGTATGAGAACAAGTAGCTGATGCATGTTTCACGCACATCGGAGGATAGCTCTTCAAGAACAACACAAACTCCTCCATGTCAGCCACAATCATCTCAAGGCCACATAACATTTCCCTGAGCTCGTTGACACCCTTGCCGCCGAACACCTTGTTCTTTGGTGCCCTAGCAGAGAGACAGAGACGCTTGGCGGGATTGAATCTGCACAGGATGGACTAGTGGCCGCTCACCTCATCTTTGGCCGTGGTGTCGCCTTCTCCGTGGCCTTTGCACGTGAAGGTGTCAAATGTCAAGTTTCAAAATGTCGAATGTCAAGCTTCATGCACTTGCCAACGTCACCACCACGTGTACACTTCACAATATTGAACATGTAGTATCCTCTTGCCAACGCAACCACCACTTATACACTTCACAACATTGAACATGTAGTAGCCTCAGCATGTCGAGCTGCCAGAGCATCGCTTGGTTCGTGATGTTCCGCCTTTCGGCCTCCTCGACAGTGACGTGGACTCCCAGCAGCACGCAGTGCAGATTTTGCAGGCTCTCTTCCGCTTCTCCACTCAGTATCCGGCGGTATCCGTCCATGATATGGACCTGCTAATAACATCACCAATAACTGCAGAGACGAGTATCTCCATGGTTAATCCTTCTAGATGGAGAGGGAGAAGATGCTTTGTTTTGCTGCTTGGTTTCTTTTAGAGGGCTTTACTAATCCTCGGTGCTATTTTCCGGTCATATGATTAGGTTCGGTGACTTTGAGGTTGGAACAAATCCTAGCCACAAGGAAATGTCAAGTTGCCAATAAGTTAGACTGCAAGCTAGCTCCGACACTAGAAAGAGGAATCAACACAAGAGCCAGGTCAATGGGCAAACATATTGCTACTAGCCGCCTTGAATGTTATCTCACATGGTTGGTAGCACATGCATGGAAAGTTGGTAACCTTTAGCTATCTCAGTTTGGTCGAAAACGTTGGCAGGCTTGACCGAGTCATAAATAAATGTCATATAGGCGTTTTTGTTCCATCACAAGGATAATTCTTAGTTGGCGGAGCCAGCCCAAGTGCCGAGCCTGGGCAAGGTATACACGCAACTATTTTGACCAGAGTTTGCCCCAAGATACCCTCATTTAAGCTAGCAGCTTCAACTAAGCATCAAAGAGAGTTAGCAACCGGAGCCCGGGCAGCCGCCCGGGCATGCCGGGCCGTAGACTCACTGTCTCGTACTTTTATAAAAAAAAACAAAAAAAAGACTCACTGTCTCGTACTTATGTCAAATTCTACGGCCTTCCCGTCAAAGTTGCAGAATTCCATGTTCAGAAATGAGGAATTATATGCATCCAGCCCGAACCACAACCTGAGGTTTTAACTTTCCCTCTTCTCTTCTTTGGTCGATTCACTCGTCTCACCAGCAACAGCCAACAGGGGGCTTCCCAAATGGAGCCGCTCCTCTCCTCAATCATGGGTGATCTGGTCGGCAGAGCCCTGTCCATGGTAACCCAGAGATACTTGCAGTCGAAGGGAGCACAAGAGGAGAAGCTCCAGAGACTAAGGGCAATGTTGCTAAGGATCGAAGCCATCATCGAGGAGGCCGAGGGGCGGCACATAACCAACCAGGTAATGCTCCAACAGCTCCAGATGATGAGAGAAGATATGTACAGAGGCTACTACACGCTAGACGCCTTCAGATACGCAGTGCACACAGACGAAGCCAAAGGTGAGGTGACTACTGGCAGTTCATTTGTCCTGTCCAGATTCAGTCCTTCGAGTTCCAAACGTCTCTTCTTCTCCATGTGCAATACCCTGAGCATGGACTTCATGTTCGATGTCTGGGACAGCAGGAATCTAGACAAGATGCTTGGTAGTATCGAGAGAATGATCGGTGACATGCAGGAGTTAATATTGTTCTTGGCCAGCTATCCTCGTGTGTCCCGGCAACCTTACAATGCATATCTATTGCTTGATCAGGTTATGTTTGGCCGCCAAATGGAGAAAGAGACAATTATCAGCTTTCTGTTTTGGAGGGAGACCACTGGCAATGGAAAACTGGGGGTGCTTCCCGTAATCGGCGCACCGAGAGTCGGAAAGAGTACACTTGTTGAGCATGTCTGCCTGAACGAGAGGGTGCGAGATCGCTTCTCGTTGATCGTCTTCCTCAGCGGAAGCGATCTCAAAGGTGGAAACTTGGCCACTCTAAGACATAGCGGTGTGATCAAGCATCAGAAACTTGCTTCCACATCACATGGAGACTCACTTGCTGTCATTGAGCTAGCCGGGGACATGGACGAGGAAACATGGAGGCGATTGTACACCTCTGCGGTAAAGCACATGACACCAGGCAGTAAAATCATACTCACGAGCCGCTCAGATAAGATAGCATCCTTTGGAACGGCACAGGCTCTTACCTTGAAATTTTTGCACCAAGAAGCTTACTGGTATTTCTTCAAGACGATCGCATTTGGGAGCAGAAACCCCGAAGAGCATCCGAACCTGGCAGCTCTCGGTATGGAGATTGCGGTCCACATGAACAGATCGTTCATGGCAGCAAATACTGTCGCCGGCATACTGAGAGACAATCTTGACACCCAGTTCTGGCGCAAGATGCTGAGATGCTTGAGAGATTTCGATAGCAAGCACCTCAGCATGTTCGGTGAGCACCCAATTGATCTCCTACAGAAGGACAAACCTGTGTACATCTGGACAATGGTGAAGACCAACAACGTTGTCGTGATGCGCAATATTTACCAGGAGCGCTCTCCCCAGATCAGCGAGGTTCCCACGATAACAGCACAGGATGTGTTGTCTGGGTGTGTTACGTCTCAGGGGAAATTCCAAGCGGTGGCATGGAGGTCTAGGGTACCTCCCTGCTACACCTACTTGGTGAGCTTCGTCGTGTCACCAACAGACAAGCACTTGGTGCTCCGTAAGAAGCGGTCTAGGCAGGAGAGGGTTTGATATGAAAATGTGATTTCCAAGTGTACATCTTAGGTATCTGCCTTTCAAAAATAAAGTGTACCTCCCTGCTACACCTACTTGGTGAGCTTCGTCGTGTCACCGACAGACAAGCTCTTGGTGCTCGGTAAGAAGCGGTCTAGGCAGGGGAGGGTTTGATATGAAAATATGATTTCCATGTGTATGTCTTAGGTAGCTGCCTTTCAAAAATAAAGTGTACCTCTTTTTGTCAGTGTGCCACATCTCCTCGATTATATGTATCAGCTTGCTGTCTGGGTTATCTTTGCAGGCTGAGTTGACAGTCCACACTCATCAAAGTATAACTGTCTGGTATACCTGATTGGTTGAAATTGAACCTTTCTTATCTGCAATACAGACTGACAGAAAACGAGTAGGAAGAATGAGATGTTAATGGCACAAACCCTTCCAGTTACTAGTCCAACATTAGAAAGGAAAAAAAGCATTTCAGAGTTTTGAGCAAGACTTATATGTATTGCAGATAAGAAAGGTGACTTCAACCAATCAGGTATACCAGACTTATTTGGGAAGCATGTTCAATGTGATCCAACACAGTTCAGTACACATGTTTCATGTGTTCTATACTAGGATCAAGCCTGGAAATCTATGTTATTCCAGACCATGGCTTTCTTACTTTCATATTAGCCCAAATCAAAATTTAACTTGTGAACTGACAAACCCTGAGAAGTAAGCAGCTTTCTTATCCCCCAACAAAGTGTACATATAGAGAGAGATGGAATCAGGCGTGCCACAGATCCACGGAGAAATCACTCAATAAACATGAGTTGGAACAATACATTGGATGAAATCCATGAGCATAACCGGACATCCCGCTGACGACTTGACATACATCAGCATTTAGGATAGGTAAAAACCAGGGGACTACTAGCCTAGCTAGAGCAGAACGCACAACGAATCTACCACCATCCTGCGAGATCCGTACTATTTACCAATCAAGTCGTCGCAGAGGTCAGGTAGGGAGGTCGGGCCGGCGGAGCAGACCAGGTCAGCTAGCAGGACCGGGGCGGTGGCGGCGGCGGCGATCTTGTGGGCGAATTCCAGCGCTCGGCTGGTGAGGATGCGCGGCAGGAGCTCCGCCTGCGGAGGCAATCGCTGGTGGCGCTGCGACCAACACACGACCGCGGCCGCCCTTGCCGCGCCGCCGCTGATCGTGCTCCCCGACATCGTATTGCCTCGCCGGACGCTTGGGGAAGAGCCGGAGAAAGGGGTTCGCGATAGAGAGACTGGGAATGCTCGGAACTCGGGAGGCGGCAAAACCTATACACCGACCAGGTCGGTGGCTACCGGCCACCGCACACCCCCTGGTCGGGTATGGGCCAGGCCCATTTGTGGCTGTTTGGCCTCGTTTTTTCTTTTTTTCTTTTTTCTTTTTTCTTTTTTCTTTTTTCTGGTTTCTTTTTTCTGATTTCTTTTCTTTTTTCTGTTTTCGGTTTTGTTTATATTTTTTTAGATTCAAAAATTTTGATTTTTAAAAATTGAGAAAATTGAGAAAATGTTCAAATTTGAAAACCGTTCAAATTCGAAAACCGTTCAAATTTGAAAACTGTTCAAATATGAAAATCGTTCAAATCGAAAAATTGTTCAAATTCGAAATTTGTTCATATTCAAAAAACGTTCAATTTTGAAAATTATTCGAGTTAAAAAATTGTTCAAATTTCGAATTTTGAAAAATATTCAAATCCAAAAACTGTTCAAATTTAAAAACTGTTTTAATTTCAGAAAACTGTTCAAATTTTATGAAAAACTTTTTCTCGAAAAAAGTTTTTAAAAGTGTTAGATGTTAAAAAACGAAAATATAAACAGAAAAGAAAAAACAGAAAAGAAGGAAGAAAAAGGAAAAAAAAACTCACCTGACGCAATGGGCCGCGGCCCACTAAATTACTGGATCGTGGGGGGTGTGCGGTGCCTTCCACCCACCGACCAGGTTGGTGGCGAGGAGCTCCCCGGGAGGCCCCGGATCTAGAGGCCCTTTATGGGCTCATGTTTTCTCTGTGGGCCAAATGGCATCCGTTTGCTGATGCTTATCTTGGCGATTTTTTTTCTAAATAAAACGCTATTTTTATAGCAATTTTACAACTAACTAGGTGACTGCCGGTGCGTTGCCACGATTTTTCTGATTTCTTTCTTATAATATATCACATAGAAAATATTGCTAGAATTTAAAGATTCTACTTTGTTTTTAGTAGGGGGCGCCACATGTATGGAAAAAACGGCCCAACAATGTATTTGTTATTGACTTAGATGTACTTTGGATATTCTCGTACAACAAATGTTGTCTTAAGCTTCTTTTGCATGGTTTCTGTATACGAAAATTTCTCTGTACGACACATTTTGCGTCTCATGTCACAATTGGATTTATTTTTACCAAGGATGAACAATGATATCTTTATTTATACATTGCCCACCTTTGTTTTTTTAAAGAAAAACTAACATGTACGCCATAATGCTGATATTGGACAGGCTCTGTAGAGTAGTATATTTTAAGCACACCTTTCGGATCAACTTCATTTCCTTTCCTCGTCGCACAAAAAATGCAAGTGTACCAAAAGAATGTCAGAAAGGACGTAAGTGTAATTTTGAAATTCCTTGGACTCATGCATCATATCTTCGCACAACGAACTGTCGAGTGAAAGCGCTAACTCTCGATACAGTTACACCCTCCAGATGTACAGCGTATATTTGACATGTTGGCAACACCATTTTGAGAAACACGGTTAAAATCTTCAGAAGTTCACACAACATTTTTGACATGCCAAACTTCAGATGCACCTGACTTGTTTTGTACTGAGCTCCATCAGACAATGATCTCCCCAACAAGAAGTATTGAAATTCCAGAAGAAAAAAAAT
Organism: Lolium rigidum; assembly: GCF_022539505.1. Lineage (NCBI taxonomy): Eukaryota > Viridiplantae > Streptophyta > Magnoliopsida > Poales > Poaceae > Lolium > Lolium rigidum. The sequence goes on along the minus strand of NC_061513.1, from coordinate 116,872,259 downwards.
CTGATAAGCCAACATCATGAATTGAAATCCTTGCACACTGTAGCGAGCTTCAACGAACTGAAATCCAGCGTGCATCGGCTCGCCGAAAATTGCAACGGCTACATCAATAGCAATGGTAGTTGCTTCAAAGAAGTAAAACCATATCTGTATCATTAGTAATGGTAGTTTTCGTCTTGACATATAGAAGTGCTTCCTAGTATAACAGACAAGCAGGAACTGAATGCTGTCAAATAAACAATAATCATAAGGACAACTTCTACACTGGAACGATCAATCAATTCCGCAAGCAACATACAGTTTCGAAAAACGTGATGACATATTCAACAAAGCATTACATTGCGTACCCTGAAAATGAAGATCAATCCATCTATATATCACAGGCGAGCCGAATATCATTGTCTTGTTCATAATCATAAAACTGCCTTTGCACGGATCATTTTTCCTTAGATGCAAATACTAACGACATTAAAATGCATGAAGAGAAAAGGCCCGCAGTTGCACAATCTATTATACTATGTATCTGAAACTAACCGTTCTTCGAAACTCCAAGTCAAAAACTACACATTCACGACGCATGGAGAACACACTCATTCCATTGCAAACATAAAAAAAGGTTCGAGAGGTGAGGATTAGAATAAATATAGTAAAAGCACAACAATCAGTCAGTTTGATCTGCTAAGTTCAACATCTGAGATCCAAATATTTTTACGCTACTTCATCTATACAAGTGACCTGACTCAAGATAAATGATGCTAGTAAGTACTAATAAAAAATGCAGTTCAAAATTTTGAAGAAAATACATGGATTTGATATTGCACATTTATCATGTATCAAGCAGAGCACTACGCCTTTCGTGTAACAAAATCACAATGGCCATTCCAACGCAGCTGAATATAAAATGTGAAATTCTGAAGAACCAAGGGTAGTGCATCGAAGAAACAAAAAGTGAATTGCTATTCAGACAATGGCGCTGATTGCAATTAACCGGAGCAAATAAGCTTTAAAAATGCAAAACAGGGAGAGGACACCATGCACTTGCCTTAATCTGCATGTCCAGGTTCGGCACCAACATCACTAAACTTGACATTCTCATGCACTTCAGCATCATGAGCAGTCCCTCGGTGGTTGATGATAACAGCCACGTCCGACAGCAAGGTGGCCACCGCAAGGTCGACAATGTCTTCGGCTTTGTCATCCATATCCAAGAATGACAAGCACAGGCTGCCACCCAAAATATGAGAACTGGCAATAATCTCAAAATCAAAAATTAAAAGAATTCGATCAAAGCCAATCAACAATTCTTGTATAGATGCATTCCTCGAGAAATGGTCTCGAGATGGAACATACAGGCTGAGCCATGCACACCTTCGAAGAGGAATTCGAGCTACCTGTTGTACTTCATCCTCCTCTATGCATATCTCTTCGGGTCCATGTCGTCATCGGTCTGAAATTGCGGAAATAATTAAGCATGCAGGAATTAGCTAGAGGGAAGGAGGAACTAATGGAACACCCTGCAAAATCACATAATACCATTGTCATACTGTCATCTAAACTTGGTTATACGAGTCTCGTCATTAGAAACAACCAAGCAAAACAATCCCAGAATAAACTTGGTCAGGGTCATCTATACTTGGTCACACTGTTTCAGGCCTGCTACTTCTCCCAAAACCATTCTAATTAATTTGTCAGGAAGTGTCAATCATAGCAACAGTCATACATTACAATAGATAGTGGCGCTGGTTCTAGTTGATTGATTCCGTTTAGTTCATCGTTACCATCTGCAGAAGATAAGGGGATGAAAATTCAGATACGTTCCCATTAGGATGCACTCAATTCAGAGAAGTAAATAAAAAATACAACCAGTATCGTTCCATCAGCAACAAAGAGGATAGGAACGCACCATTGCCGGAGGCTCAAGTTGCAGCTGGACGGCGATCGCGCCGTGTGTCCGTGTCAGGGGCACACGAGGTCGGCCGGCTTTGAATGCAGGGCCGGCCCATAGGCCGGGCAAACAGTGTGCCCGCACTGGCCCCCGCGACGAAGGGGCCCCGGCCTGTACCCTGGTTACCACGCACGTGAGAACAACAAAGAAACCGGCGATTTACACAGAAATAACCCTTTTGTGAAACTATAGCACAGACTGACCTCTCGGGTAAACTATTTCACCCATCTAACCTTTTTGTGTGGCGCCCTTCTCATGGACGCCACACATGCCCGAGTGGCGCCCGTCCTGCCGGCGCCACACATCCATCCGACGTGGCGCCCTCGACGCTGAGGTGTGCTCTAATCTGACGTGGCAGGATATGTGGCGCTGCTCTCGCCGGCGCCACACTTTGAAAGTGTGGCGCCCATGTTTGCACGCGCGAGCCTGCCCCAGCCCGACCCATCCATTCTCCTCTCTCTGTTCTTCTTCCCCCAAGAAAGGCGGCCGGCTCTCTCTTCCCCCCTCAAATCCCTACTCCAATCCGTCGAATTTCGTCAGATCTGTCCGTGGAGATCGTTCCCAACCCGTTCCTTGAGGTAATCTCCTCCGTCCCCTTTCTTTTCATCCATTGATTTTGTGTATTTGGTTGAATCAACATGTGAAACCGTAGATGTGGATTTGGTTGATTTGAGGGTGGAGATGAATTTGGTTGGATGTTAGTGTTGTTGAAGTAGGAGAAATGGTAGTGTGCTAGTTTGTATGGGTAGATTATGTTGATTATGGTAACTAATGAACACATGTGTGTATGTGTTGTTCCCATTATGCTAGGGGGATGGAAAGAATTGCTCATGTTCATCATGTGGACAAGGATGCTTTCTTGAAGGGAAACATAGAGCCGGATCCGGAAGAGGTTGACTTGGTGTTTGACCTTAGCCCTAGCTTTGCGGAGGTGGTAGCACAAGTGAGGGTTGAGTTGAATTGGAATGAGCCAAATGATGGTGTTGAGCTAGAGGGAAGACATAATGTGGGGTTTGGAATGCACACCCGTTGGAAGACAATGCGTATCAACTCCGAGCAACGTTGATCCGTTTACAAGGAGACGGTGGCCGGGTCACAAGACAAGGCTTTGGAGTTGTTTGCAACCAAGACGGTTGATGCTCGTATCGAGCTTGACCTTAACCGGCCCTCCTCCCCCGTTCGAGAGAGGAGTCCACCACCCATGAGCCAAGAAGAAGCCACCCAATCTCCCATTGTCCAATCTCCCATTGCCCAACAACCTCCGTTGGAGAATGAGTATGACGAGCATGACGATGGTGATGATGGTTTCGAGATGAATGACAACAATGTCGGTGATTTGGATAAATATTTGACGCAAGAGGAGATGGACCACTCCATTCCTTATTCCCGATGCTATGCGTCGGACTCGGATGATGATGGACCCGAAGAGGAAGTTGACGAGGATGGCTTGGTGGCTAAGGAAGCCGAAAGAGCCGAGTGATGACCCACAAGTATAGT
>NC_061513.1:116816890-116868720 GCF_022539505.1 Lolium rigidum | reverse complement strand
ATCCAATTTAATCGGAGTCAAAAAACCCGACAAAGCAAATTAGGTTGGAGTTGCATTCTCTACCCGTCGTTATGTTGATTAGCAAGGTAGTGTCACAGCAAGGGTGAGCTACTTCAAATTTAAACGGGGAGAGGAAAACCTAGTCGGTGTTCCGAAATACTCCGCATATATGTTAGGTGAACATGTGGAACTATCAACGTGCGACATGATGCGAGATGCAAACATACATATGGATGACATATTCATGTTCCTCATATTTTTCTGATCAATTTTCATATAAAATACTTTGTATTTTGATTTACGGTTCAAAAGATATGATTTATGCAAGTTTATCACATTTTCTGAAATTTCTGGAAAAATAGAAGAAAGGGCAAAACGTTTTATACCGAAAGAAGAGCTAGCCATAGGGCTGACTGGATGCTGGCCGAGATAGATGATGCTGACTTGGCGCCGGGTGGACACTGAGATGGGACCATCTGTCTGGGGTACTCTACATCTACACTACTTAAAAAGAACGAAGATGTTGGGAGGAGCGTTTTTGCTCCCGAGCTCAGATGAGCTCGTTTTCTGGGCCACGCAAATCTATCGGGACATGTGCCACTTTTTTAGTTCTACAGGATATACGAAGCAAGTTACAAAGAAAAATACACCTTTGAGTGATCCCGACCATGCATGTGCATACACGAACTCCCCTCGCCTTCTTCTCTCATTTTCGCTTCATCGGCCGAGGCGCTAACTCTGGCTGAAAACACTGTCCCATCCGCCTACCGGCGTTGCTATTACAGTGATGCCGGAGAATTTGGATCTTGTTGTTTATTCCTAGTCTCGGCCTTGTTCAAAACAAAAGTCTCCGGCGGACGGACGGCTTGCCGACACCGATCCGTGTCTCCATTGAATTTGTTGGTTGATGGTGCGCTCCGTCGACAACGTGGTGCTCGGAATTGTTGACCCGGTTAGAGACGTGTGGCGGCAGGTTGTGTGTGAGCAGTATCCCTAATCCATGGCTGAAGCACAAGCAAGCTTCGGCTATGTGCTGCTGCATTTGTCGGTCGTGTCCTTCACTTGCAACTAAAGCTGGTCTTCGTCAACTTCGATCTAGTGTGGGCTGTATTTTCCTACTATAGCCACACGCGCGACCGTGCACGTGATCACCGATGCAGCGCCAGTATTGATTACGGCTGGCTCAATACCGTTAAAAGCAATAGCTAGAAGTGAATACGGAGCTGAACACTCCGCTGATTTGAAGTGTGCTAAACGTGATTGGTCTAGAGTTCGGGAGCATCTAAGCTCGAGATCAGAAACGAATTTCCGGGGAGGAGCGTTTTTGCTCCCGAGCTCAGATGAGCTCGTTTTCTGGGCCACGCAAATCTATCGGGACATGTGCCACTTTTTTAGTTCTACAGGATATACGAAGCAAGTTACAAAGAAAAATACACCTTTGAGTGATCCCACCAGTACAGGTATAACACGAACTCCCCTCGCTCTTCTTCTCTAATTTTTCGTCTACGACTGCGAGAGGCAGTCTAACTCGCCGGAAAACACGGCTCTATCCACGCTACCAAGGCAGTTGCTATACAGTGATGCCCGGAGAATTTGGATCTTGTTGTTTATTCCTAGTCTCCGGCCATTGTTCAAAACAAAAGTCTCCGGCGGACGGACTGGCTTGCCGGCATCGATCCGGTGTCTCCATTGAATTTGTTGGTTGATGGTGGCGCTCCGGCAGTAACGTTGGTGCTCGGAATTGTTGACCCGGTTAGAGACGTCGGCGGCGAGGTTGTGTGTGAACAGTATCCCTAATCCATGGCTGAAGCACAAGAAAGCTCGGCTACAGGCTACGGATTTGTCGTCGTGTCCTTCACTTCAGGCAAACTGGTCTCCGTCAACTTCGACTAGTGTGGGCTGTATTTTCCTACTATAGCCACACGCGCCGACTGTGCACGTGATCACAGTAGCAGCCGGTATTGATTACGGCTGGCTCAGTCACCGTTAAAAAACAGAGCTACGAAGTGAATACGGAGCTGAATACTCTGACAGATTTGAAGTGTGCTAAACGTGATTGGTCTAGAGTTCGGGAGCATCTAAGCTCGAGATCAGAAACGAATTTCCGGAAGATGTTCCTATTCTGCCAAGCATCACTACGACAAAGGTTTGGTCGTCGCTTCATCGAGCGTCGCTCGCGCACAAATGGGCCGAGCCCAACAAATCTCGCGCTACTATCCTTCGTCCGCCCGCGTCGTCAACGCCTCCCATCCTTTCCCTCCCTCTACACACCATAGATCCCTTCCTCGCCGCCACAGCCTGAATTCCGGACACATGCCCCAAAGGCCCAAACCATCATGATGGAGACGACGATGCCTCATCCCCCGCCGGCCTCATGAAGGGAGTCGGGAAGGGCGTGGAGATGCACGCTGCGGAGCTGGAGGAGGCCGTGTCGAGACCCTTCACTTGGCCGCGTCGTCCTCCACCGATTACTCCTACGTGGGTTCCGTGGCCGCCGCCTCCATGCGCCTCAAGCTCTACGATGAGACCGGATCCAGGGTCGTGAGCGACCACGATGCTGCGTTCGTCGCCGACCATGATGTTGCTGGAGTACAGGGAGCACCTGGTGTGCGAGACGTGGATCCAGATTGAGATGGCTACCGTGTCGAGGGCATCGCTCACGGCGGCGGCGCATCTCAGGTTCGTCGACCAGTACCTCGATTAAGCCCGCAGCGTTAGCTGGGGCAAGGACCACCTCCCGCCCGACCTGCGTGGTACAACTCCCATCCGAATCCTCCAGGTAAAAATAGTAGAATTCTTCTGAAACGGATTGAATTTCTCTTCAGCTTCCAAATACGGACCATATTGCAATCCAGAATCACGTTTTACCCCAATCAAACAATCATCTTTTTGTTGATGCAGCGGAGGAGATCAGCCAATTGCAGTTTGAATCGGACAAGGTTGCCGTCATCGGTGTGGCTGCAAAGTGGAGGATCTAAACTACGATGTACTGGTGCCACAGCGGTTGACATCCCCGACACCCGTTCGAGTTCCTGGGCATCACTACTTGCCATACCAAGCAGGAAAGTAAATCATCTCCTATAATTTCCTGCTATATTCTCAAGTCTTTTGTACACATGTTTCTACATGATACCCTATGGCCAACCGAATCAGTTTTTGTTTCTGACGTAGATGATTTTGATCTAATATCTTGTTTCTTCTGATTTGTTACACACCATAGGTATGAGGCCTAAATTCTAAATTCCACGCATCAATTTTCCTAATTTTCTCAAAATCATGTATAATAGAGTTTATAATCTTTTCTTGGTTAGATCTGGTAGTTCCTTATTCTTCCCACTTCTCAATTTCCAGCAAATATCTGAGGCTAACTTTTTTCCCCCTCTTACTGCAGATTAGTTCGAACAATGGGTTATATTGTTGTTTTTTCTGATAGTGCTCCTAAATGGATACTTCAAGATTGCTGCAGTTCCCAGCAACACTGGAGAAGGGCCTAGAGAAAATGATAGACTTAAAGAATAGATTAGGTGGCGTGATAACTCAGGTATTCTTTGATCTTATAAATTTTCACCTTATTAGTAAACTACGGTTGTTGTTGATTCAAACATGCATGACCATTCCTCACCCATTGTTTTTTTGCTGATGTTAAGCAGCCTTTTGAGAATTCAGGGGCCATCTGATACTTAAATTTCCTATGTTGTGTCCCTTTCAATATTTTTTCCTATAATTTTGACGGACATGTGAACTTTGGATCCTTCTTTCTTGTGGTGTGAAACACGAAATGTATATAGCAGGAGCTGAAATTGCATTAGACTCCACGCTAGCATTACCAAGAAACAAATACTAATAAGCCTTAAATTAGTCACTAAAATATATAAACTTGCCAAGAGACAGATACTAATAAATTTTAAAGTGCGGCTTTTATGGTTGGCGGTCATGAAGACACTAAAGTAGGCTTATATACACAAGGGAAATGCATTACAAGCTTTGCAGCAAAATAGTTCATCTATCTGAATTATTATTTGTTGTTCAGTACTACATGTTGCAGCAAAATAATGTTAGCTGGCAAACCTGTAGCTACAAACCCAGAATTGTTTAATTAAACCCCAATTGTCTAGGTGCATCAACTTGACTATTTGAACAGAGTGAGATGCTAAATGATAACTACCAGTACAAGTACCGGACATGGCTTGTTAGCTCTCATGCCTCACTAAAGACCTTCGACATTCATGAATTCTTAGTCACTAAACTGTGAGCCTATGCAACCTGAAGGTTTCATGGAACCAACTTCTCAGATGTGTTCTCTGTTCATGTTCAGTGCCACCGTTTATACCATTCCAATGATTTTTTTTTCTTGTTGCAAAAACTCCATTGCTCCTAATTCAGATAGAATTTGTTCATGTAGTTCCGTGCCCTTCCTAATCGTGGACTGATTCTAATGGATTTTATAGGTTCAGAGGTGGGTGGCCAAGCTCCGCCCACGGTACCAGCCCATGTGGCGGAGGGTTTGGATCCTGGACGTTGGACACCGTCCTCGCGACCACTTGTCGGGTGCTGCAGGCGCTGGGTGTCCAGCGCAGGTGCACCTCCCTGCTTCTTTTGTGATGATTCCGGTATGGGGCTGTTCTGCCTGAGTCCTATGTTCGAGCATTCCATTAGTGATGGATGTTGTGCATTTTGGAATTTTGGGCTTCTTCTTTAATATGGTTATAAGCAACATGATTTGTTGTTTTGCAGGTTGCATGTGGTCTCCTGCACAACGATGAACATCTGCTCAAGCAGGAGGTTTGGCACAACGGTGGAAGAGGCAGGAACGTGCGTCTGCGGGCTTGCCTGCTTGCCAGTGCCAAACCGTGTGGATGTCGCATTCCATGCAGGTGCCCTCGCTCCGGAATTGTGCTGCGCGATTGCCTTGTCACGAGCACAGCCGGGCCGCGTCGATTAGTTTGCATCCAAGAGAATGGCCGCTTGTCCAGTCTTCTTCGTCGCTTCCTGTACATCTCCATAAGGTAAACCATGACTACTCCGCCCTGCCTAAATGAGTCATGAAGTGACTATTAGTTCAATCATGGTTGCAACTGAATCTTTGCACCAGCCAGGAATAATGTATTCTAATTTAAAATGATCTATTTTTCTTTCACGATGTTTAGGTTTCCTGGACTTCATTGCCTACTGCATGCAAAACATTATCCCATGTCTTTGCTGAAATATTCAAACTTTGTATTTGTTTGACGTGTTCTAGAAGGTATTATTAATCCCCCTGAACATGTGTACTTTGTAGTGCTTACATCGAACGATTTGTATTTAGATGTGATCAGAAATAGGGATGGCCAATATTGATTTTCGGAAGGACTAGGTTTTGCAGGATTCATATAGTCTGATCACACAGACTAGCTAGAGCACCTTTAAAATTTTGTATGTAAATTCTAAACCGAATCTCTACTGAAGTTCAGTGAAAAACTATCTGCTCAATTGATTAACTGGTGACTTTATGCATGCGTATGAAACGTTACTAATATAAATAACAAATAGTCGACTTTGAGCCGCCTCATGTTATTTCATTTTATTTCCGCACACTTAGATGTAATATAGTTTTACTGGATCTAAATAAGAAAGTAATTGTTCTAATGAGGTAGAAACATTTTGCTATAGCAGCTGAAGCTGCATGAGCACATCAGCCAATCACCTGACATCATCAACTTACTCCACAAATACGTTCAGAAGTGGAAGCTGAGATGGTGTCCCGTGTGGCAGAGAAATAGGGAAAAATAAAGCAGGTTCAATGTGGCACGGGATTTACTTAAATGTGGTAAAATGTATCATAGCTTCTTAAATGTTGTAAAGTAGGGTCACAAGTAACTTCGTATGCGGGAAAGTCTATCATGTAAATTTGATCATCATGCAATATGTTGCCGGACTCAGAAATAAGATTGTGATTGTTTAAAGGATTTATTTTGGATTTCTATTGCTTTACAAACCGTAAGTAACAATATGATAGATTTAGTGCTGGTGTTTGTCTTTAAAAAAAAGCACCAACCTGAAAACATATAATCATATCTGTTTTGTTATGCTTTGTCCATGATTGAGTTAATATACTTGTAAAAAGACATGGGTGCATTCTTTATTGCAATTCGCTAGCAAATAAACTATCCTGCATATTTTGTCAAAACTAGCACATGTGATTAAGGTATATGCCTGTAAATTATGTGGGTACTTTACATGTAAAGTGCAATGTGTATGTAAGAGATGGCCAACCGGAAATCCACTTTAGCTACTAAAACTCATTTTAAAATGTCAAAAGTTTCTGGAAACAAAAATTGTGTGTATATCAAGATATTTTATGTTTGCACACAAAGTTTAAGAAAAAGAGTAAATGTTTTGTGGCTTGTGTAAATAAGATGTTTTTTATGCTCTAATATGGCTACTCACAAGAATTTTATTTTATCTTATTTACACACGCTAAAAAACTCTTCTTTTTTTGGTAAACTTTATGTGCAATGTTTAGATGTACACATGGATTTTTTTTCAGAATTTTCTAGATTTTGAAATGTGTTTTTTATGTTTTTCATAGTGGATGCTTCTACAAGTAGAAGAGACCACATCCGGTGACAAAATTCGTATTCACAAGAGGTGATAGGTACTCTCTTATTTAGTGTAAATAACTTAAATATTTATGCTCCGGTTGCGATGTATAGTGTACATATTTATTGCTACTTTTGCTAGGTGGAGCGAGATAATGCAAGTGTTGAGTATGGCCGCGGCGCCGAAGGTGGAGGTAGACTTGAGAGATAGAAGAATGTGTTAAAGGTGGCATAAACCTCTTCAAAGTTTCCCACGAGAACGAAGAATGTACTTATTTACCTCTCCCTGGTTGCTGCTGCCACATCTGTCTGTCTTCAAACCCAATACATCTATGCAAGTATTAGTTAACAGCATATTTGCGCATGGGTGCAGCGAGAGCGGAGGGCGAGCCATGGACGCGGTGGTGGAGATCTTGCCGAGACTGCACCTCTCGCCCTGGCTGCCATCGTCGACTTGCCATGGTCCAGCGCAGCCACAAGGGGCTCCTCCCTTATGGGGTTGTCATGATCCATTATATGCAACCATGGAGTGGCCCAGGTGGAGTAGAATTGGATTCTACATTTAGTGCTGCCAGGAATCTGAGGATTGGAGTATATCACCTTTTCTACTTCATGTAGACAAACAAACTAATTGGTAACTTCTTGAGCTTGTAGTATAAACAAATTGATTTGTTTTTGTTTCACAAGTGATAAATGAAAACATGGTTTAGTAACTTCTTACTCAAATTTTATTTGAGCAATACATTGTTCTTAAAAAGTTTTTTAAGTGTACACATAAACCATTCTGGCATTTATTGTATCATTTGAAGGGAAATCAAATCATATCGGGCAAGAATTGTGTTGCGGGCCCTATGCCCACTGCTTATAGTATTCCCTTCCATCCATATTATTTGATGCTAAAATGGATGTATCTACAACTAAAATATATCTAGATGCATCTATATTAGCATCAAGTAATATGATTAGAGGGAGTACCAATTTAGTGCAAAATTCATGCTTAATGGAGAAATTTATTTTAGTGTAGTTGTTCATGCTTAACCAGTTTCATACTTGGGAGGAGATACCCGATGACTTCTCATTGGAGACTCAAATCATATGTATATATATTTTTCGAAGCTGGCAAGGCATCTACTACATCATAAATGACCTAGCCCTTAAGTAGACGAGTTTGTGCTTAATATGAATTAGATGGAGTGCCAATTTAGTGCAAAATTCATGCTTAATGGAGAAATTTATTTCTGTGGAGTTGTTCATGCTTAATCAGTTTCATACTTGGGTGGAGATACCCGATGACTTCTCATTGGAGACTCAAATCATATGTACTCCCTCCGTCCCGGTTTACAGGTCTTGCACGTATCTCTAGGTTGCTAATTTCACCAACGTAACACAAGATATGTACAATAAAATATATATATCATTAGAAAGCACAGATCTTATACTTTCTAATGATATAATTTTTATAGTGTAAAATTTATATTATATTAGTTAAATTGATGATCTTGGGATACGCGTAGACCCTGTAAACCGATACGGAGGTAGTATATATATTTTTCGAAGCTGGCAAGGCATCTACTACATCGATAAATGACCTAGCCCTTAAGTAGATGAGTTTGTGCTTTGGATTATTTGATAGTGATTTAGCACTACAAGATTAGAACTGTGCTAAAGTTGTGAACCAGACTGACATGACTGAGGCTAAACATAACAAGCCTTACAAAGGTGGGCGAGTTAAAAAAATGGTGGGCGATATTTTGACTTATAACTGAGGTACTGACAAAGACTAAAAGCCGAAGTCGACGAGAAGAGAGAAACGACCATATGCGGTTTCTTGTGATGTTATATGAAAAAGTTGATTTTACATGGGACACGCCAAAAATCTTGCCCTGGGAATCACGTCTCATTTAATCACCTTCCCACAAATCACCTTCCCTCAAATCTCGCCCCATGAATTGACTCGATAGCCCAACACTTGCATTTTTAATAAAGCATCTCATTTAATAAACCTCTAAATTTTGTTCATCAAAGCGTCTCATATATAGTTTCATTCATCAAACCCCTAAATTTTGTTCATTAATTCAATGAGCAAATATTCAGTCAACAAATATTATTAAATCAACTTTCCCCAATAATATCTCGGCAAGCCGAAATTAAATCAACCCAGACATCACGCGATGGTAATTGAAACATTTCTCATAATCACCGCAGGCATCACGCTATGGTAATGGTAATTAAAACATTGCTCATAATTGCGAGAAGCAAGTCATATAAAGGGTACCCTCAACCATGGCTGGGGCTAGAGATCTCGTGTATCTGTAGTTTAACCTGCCCAGTTTTTAAACAAAATATCAAGGAACGTCACAAGGCGGATCATTAGAGAAGTTCAGTAAGTTCAGGTATGTAATCACACCTCTAATACAAGCTGATGCACCATCACCCTGTCCCCCTCTCGAGTCGGGCATGCTTTTTTTGTAATACTTTTGAAGAATTAGAGAATGTAAACTACGAGTAGTAGAGATACATAGATTTTGCAATGGTAAATACATATGTCCTTGGCAAAAATATTTGAATGGATTAAAATTACTTATACCCATGTGAGAAAGATCTTACATTATGTACAACTACAACTATCACACTGTGATCTATAGTATATGTGCATAGTACCGGGGGTGATAGTAATGATTGAGAAACATCTATGACTACTTTGGCATGAACAAATTGTGTTTAGATTAAATTTAAGTTGGCGGAACTAAGCAAACATCTGTTATTATATGTAATGTAGAATTTGAATTTTCATTAATTTGAATTTACTATCATTCTTTTAAATTTTCATATGTGACTTGTGAATTATATATGTGTATTGAGAAATAAAATTTGAAGAACCGTGGCAACTCGCACGGGCACTTGTACTAGTCGAAACAAATGTATAAAAATAGTGGGCTTAATCTGCCTCTTTGGTAGACGCTTTCATGAATCGCTTTTACCCCTCGCAGCCCAAATCGCTCGCCCAGACTCACGTACCAGATCATGCCCAGCCTTCTGCATTGGGCTACGAGATGAATTGGGCCTCATCGGGCCCATTAAGGCCCAAACATCTCTCGTCCCGTGCTCACGGAGCCGCTGTACTCTTCGTCGTTCCCAGGCTTCCGCTCGGCCCCGTTGCAAATGCTCATGACGGCGGCCGCGCGACGCCGGTAGCCGTGGCCGGACAACAGTGGTCCCATGCTCATGTTCTGGCCAGGTACCTCGCCACCTTCCCCGACGCGGCAGCTCCTCGCGACATCATCTTTGCGCGCGCGGATGTGATAGGTATTGGGTAATTAATTCATTTGACTTGTGACTATTAATCTTTATTTCGCTCTGATCTGGTTGGAGAGAGTTCCCGTAGTAGCATGTCTTATCCCTGCAGATGGGAGCAGAAATGCACAATTATTGGGTATAGTGTGGTTGAGCGTGGCAAGATGCGACATGTCATCGGTCTACCACATTATCTCAGGGTCACTCTTCGATGGTAACTTGTCAACAACTTGCCACAGATGTAACATCAATTAGCTTTTGATTTGAGCCTGATAGCTAGAGGCAGCTGCTAAACTTTTATCAGACTGATCTTGATGTTCAGGAGAAAAATACAGGGACTACATATATGATGGATTAGTGGTATTGTAGGATGCTACGAATTTTCACGCGACATTTATGGATACTTATTCTTATTTCCTTTGTTTGGCTTTGTATTTTGCACCTTCTTGGCGCGTTCTTCTCATATAAAACTGCCTTGTCTGAATATCTATGATCGTTTCAAAAAAAAAACTATGTTAATTTCTTCCATGCATCCAAACCAGAAACCACTGCTGCCCTTTGAGATCAGCAGTATGCTTTGCTGCCTGTTCGTGCTATCCTTCAGTGTTCAGTTATTGATGCAACCACTCGAAAGTGATTGGCATATTCTGCTGGACGGTAGGGACATTCTACCACTAATTGCGGCGCAAACTCCTACCAATCTCTCATTGTTTCAGCTCCCAAAAGAAAACTGTTGAGCATCTGTCTTTTTTCGGATCCAAATAGTCCAAAAGAGTGGTAGTACAAACCACACAATATCTGAACTCTGAAGGCAATGTAGAGGGTCCATTTTCCTTCTGATGTATACCTGTTGTCTTGGTTCTTCTCCTCGAAATAAAAGCTGCACAATATTCTGATGTTGCTTTCTAATAAGACAAACAGACAAACACCACATCCAAGACACCACTAGCTGAAGCCTACGAGTCTATCTTGATCTCAGAACTCTAGCAACTACTCGCCTCTGTTAGGGATTATATAAGGCTTTTTCACTCAAAAAAAAAAAGGCTTCCTAGAGATTTGATCCTAAATTTGACCATAAAATTAACTAACAAAATATAATTTATTAGCTTCTTTCAAATATGAATCCAATGGTATAATTTATGTAATATATAATTTATGTTCTGTATTTTCAGTTCATGGTCAAAGTTGAGCTCAAATTTCGAGGGGCTTATAAACCCAAACAGAGGGAGTAGCAGAAGAGCTATGGATATAAAAAAAAAGGTCAGAAAGTGATGCGTTATGACATGCATTAAAGAAAGACTGGACATAGCTGGCATATTACTATATTAGACCGCCACCACTTGGTATCTCGGTTATATTTCGTTTCATTGCTGCAACTTCGAAGGAGGTTCACAATGGATATAGTTGTTCCTGCAATCATAGGTGATATTGTCAGCAGATCTGTATCCTTTGCCATCAACAAATACTTGCAGCCTCCAGACGTAGAGACCAATCTGGAGCGGTTAAATCAATTGCTTCTAAGAGCTCATACCATCGTCGAGGAGGCTGAGGGGAGGCTAATTAACAACCGAGAGATGCTTAAACAGCTGGGGTTGTTAATAGAGGGGATGCACAAAGGCCACTATATGCTTGATAACTTGAAATGTCATGCCCTTCAAGAAGAGGGAGGGAATGAGCAGGAGGTGAGTTACTTCTCTGGATTATCTATGTTCAGTGCTGCAAAATGCCTTCGTTTGTCCAAGAACTATAGAAAAACAGTGCTGTTTGGTAGCAACAACATAGAAGACCTCCAAGGTATGATTGATAGCCTAGAAAATACCATAGCTGACTTGAAGGAGTTTGTTATTTTTGTGGGGAACTATCCTCCAATCCACCTCTAGCCTTTTTGCACAGATTTGGTTTTGGAAAAATGTCAGTTCAGTTGCCATATGGCATGTGAACAGTTGGTCCAACAAAAGTCAGGAAAAACACTCTAGTGGAGCATGCTTGCTGTGAGCCCGTGATGATAGTGTGAGCAAATCACTACTCTTCGATCTTGTTCTTCAGACAGAACAACCTAAAGGATGAAAAGCTGACAAGTATTGAGGACAATATCATGTCGAAGCACCAATACTGGGTCTCAGCCCTCACGAGGAAGGTTACTGATAATCATTGAGCTATCAGGGGATATTGACGGGGAAGCATTTCAAAGGTTCATTCTTCAGTAAGCTGCTTGGCAGAGGCTCTCTGGCTAGATTTTCCAGCATCCAGAAGCTTAGTGGTAGCTTTTCAAGATGCTTGCACTTGGAAGTGCAAATCCCGAACAACCAGGTAGCCACTGATTGCAGTGGAGCCTGGAGCGTCCTTTCTTTTCTTCATACATGATTGGTGGATTACCGATGGACAATTCCAGTGTCCAGTTCTGGTGCTTGGCTTGTGTTTGATGCACACCATAACAAACTCTTGGTGAGAGATCAATGATCATGGCTCTTGGGAGTAGAACTGAAGCCAAGGATCAGTTCTGGATTTCATATTTCTACTCCCAGGAGAGTCTTTCTAGCCAGGACCAAAGTCCCCAAGAGCCATGATCATTGTGCCAATGTGCATGTCAGGAGGCGCTGTGCTACCCTCTATGGCCTATATGGGAGATTTGAGGCTCTAGTTCTCGTGTGCCAAATTGCAAAGGTAGAAGAACCCAAGCACGCAGGCAGGACGAAGAGCGGTCTGCGAACTGCAGTTGATCTATGTCAATACGAGCTGCAGGTTATCTATGTTGTAATTGTCCCTGTGACTAGTGATTAATGGTTGTGATATACCGATATATGCTAGTATTCGAGCATTTGCTCGAAATATACTGTCATTGTGGTTTTGTTTTATGTCTCTCTGCACTACCTTTATCTTATGTATTCCGCCTCCTCGTTTGTGATCTGAGCATCAGGCGAAGAGGGCTGCATGCCTCCAGTTCGCCGGTACAACAGAGCCTTCTCTGACCTGGCCCAATTCAGAAGCTCGTACTGGACCGTAGCAAGACATAGTCAATACTGACCATGCAAAACTGCACAGTAAAATTCTTTGTAATATGGGCTACACACAAATGACAAGATCTGATAAATTTACAAATTTGAAAATATGCATACTCAGATCCACACTTGTCATCTTTGTGTAGATCAGAATATGAAGTATTTAAAATTGATGTTTTGTACTTTGTGGGATACATCATTGGCTACATCTGGATTTTTTTCAAAAAAAAAATCTTGTAGATGTGACTTTCGATTTTTTTTAAATAACAGTATCACTTGAGCTTGGGAGCCAAAAAAATCTTCACTCGCAAATTTAAGCTTCTATGAGCACAGTTGCCAAACTAAACCCTAGGGCCTTCCCCCAAAATAACTAGGCCCTAGATCAAATAGATGTACTTTTACTATACATCAAATAAAAAAACCCGAGCCACTCAAATGAACATAGGACCAGCTAGCAGTAATGTTAAGGGAAATTTTTTAGAACTTGGGTACATGGAACCCACTTAATTACCTTGCGGAACTCGTATTTCTAAGTTTTATAGACTTACCCCAAAAAAAATGCATCTACAAAATGAATAGAAGTATGTGCGTGTAAATTATAAAACTTGAATATGAAAATTGTGATGTGTACTAATCTCATAAAATGATTCAGGTTGCATACCAAGATTTATTGTAACATAAAACAATTTGTGATCTTGTGATATTTAGGCTGTTTGTAAAATTTCATAACGTGTTAGGGGAATTTCCAGTAAATTTGTAGAAACTTAAATTTTTTTTTTGCTAGGTGCTTAAAATTTTGCTTCTAGTATACTTCCTCCCGTTCAGTTTAAATATGAATTAAATGGTATAATTTTTATAGCATATATCTCATATTTTGTTTTAAAAAATTGGTAACCAAAACTTTTCTTACCATACTACATGAACCGGATACCTAGATTTATGATTCTCCCATAAATGTGTATAGCAGCGCCGCCGAAAACAAAAAGGCGTTGCGTCAGGATTACCATGCATCCTGTCATCCTCATCCAGAACCAGAAGCCACGCCGCCGCAAGGAAGTGACCGTGTATGTTGATTGACTCATGACTGCGACTCGTAATGCTACCTTCATCTCAGTTCATATATAGGACCTGCGTGTATCTTTAGGTTCTCAATTTAGCTAATATAATATCAATTGCACAACATAAAAGTTATATCATTAGAAAGTAAAACACGTGAGCTTTCTAATGATATAGCTTTCATAATATATATCTTATATTATTATTTTTAAATTTACGACCTAACAATACACGCAAGGTCTATAAATCAGGACGGAGAGAGTAATTAAAGCCGCATAGTTTTGATTGGTTTGAGCATCGCCATGATAATTGATGAGAAAAGATGCCAAGTTTCAACCACACCAGACAACGGGGCAAATTGCACTCGATCGCGTAATACATTGTGACAGCGAAGTCTGCCTTAATTAGGTGCATGCACCGGCCTAGATCAACTTGCTGCTAGCAAGATCACGGTGCTGCTGAAGTGCAGGGATAGCCTTGGGAAATTCTCGCCGGCAAAATCGGCAGCGCCCACACCCCTGCCGCCGATGTGATGTGTAATTAAAAGTACGTGCAGTGCATAGCCGCCGTCGGGATGGCGAAATCGGCGCTCCTTCCATGACGCTGCTGAAGTCAGAGCTCATGAACATGCTTGTGATTGTGATGTAGTAGATGTAGATGTGTGTAGCCACATAACCTGGCGCCTGCGGCGCGGAGAAGCCATCATATATCACAAAATCCTGGAACGATATTAGTCCAAGCAGCAAAGACCAGAGCAACTGTGAGCTGCAGTTCAATCCAACATTGCACAGTTCCAAGTTCCAACCCCCTGAGAAAACAGAGGAGATCGGCTCTGGGCTGTGACCATGGAGATGTTCCTGCCTGCGATCATGAGCGACCTTCTCGGCAGGTCCGTGTCTTTCGTGGTCCAGCGGTACCGGCAGCAGAGCAGCGTGGACGACAGCGTCCGGCAGCTGCAGCTGTCGCTGCTCCGCGTGAGCGTCACCGTCGAGGAGGCAGAGGGGCGGCGCATCACGAACCAGGCGATGCTACGACAGCTCGACTTGCTGAGAGAAGCCATGTACAGAGGGTACTACATGCTCGACGCCCTCACGTACGGCCGTAGCCACGGAGCCGACGCGCCGCCGCCGTGCCGCCTCTTGTCCAGGATCAACTCTGCCAAGCGCCTCTGCTACCTCGCCGGAGGCAACGATGGAGGCGTCGCGGAGCTTGGGCGCATGGTCGACAGGCTCGGGAGCATGATCACCGACATGAAGGAATTCGTCGTCTTCCTCAGCGGCTACCCTCGCGTCTGCCGCCAGCAGCCACGCAGCGCGCACCTGCTTCTGGAGAAGTTCATGTTCGGCCGGCAGAGGGAAATGGAGCAGGTCATCAGCTTTCTGCTGCGACCAGAGACCAACGGAGTGGGCGTGCTCCCGGTAGTTGGTCCGGCGAGGATCGGGAAGAGCACCCTCGTCGAGCACGTCTGCCACGACGAGAGGGTGCGCAGCCACTTCTCCTCGATTCTTCGCATGAATGGCGACGATCTCGAGGTCGACGAGAAGCTGAATGATCCGGGAGACCATGGCCTGATCATCAAACACCCGGGTGAACATAATACGTCGCGTAAAAAAAGTTCGCTCGTGATCCTCGAACTTGCCGAGGACGAGGTCCCGGACGAGGGGAGGTGGCGGAGGCTCTGCTCTTCGGCATTCTGCAATGGGATCGGAAGCAAGATCATAGTGACGAGCAGGTCGGAGGCGGCGGAGAGGCTGGGGACGGAGCACGCGCTGAGGCTGAAGTGTCTGAACCAAGAAGCGTACTGGCACTACTTCAAGACGCTGGCTTTCGGCAGCACGAACCCGGAGGACCACCCGAAGCTGGTGTCCATCGCCATGGACATCTGCGCGGAGGAAAAGGGGTCGTTCATCGGCGCCAACATTGCCTGCAGCCTGCTCAGGGCCAACCTGGACGCCCGGTTCTGGCTGAGCATCCTGCAGAACATGAGGGAGTACACGGAGAAGCACCGCCACCTGTTCGGCAAGCACCCGCACGACCTCCTGCAGAAGAACCGCCATGTCTACCTGTGGAGGCTGGCCCAGACCTCCAAGTTGTTCGTCTCGTACGGCTGCTACCAGGCCTGCCCTTCCCAGAAGGATGTTCCCAGGATAACGTTGCAGGAGGTCCTGTCCGGGAGGCCGGCGCCTCGTGGGAGGTTCGAGGCTCTGGCGTGGCGATCGCAGATACCCCCTTGCTACAGCTACCTGATGAGCTGCTCGGTGCAGACGCCCGTGCCTCATGTTCATGTGCTGGCTAGGAAGAACCGATCCCGGCTGGCCTGAATTTGTAGATCTTGTTGCTGTTACTCTGTTAGTTCATGTAGATCCATCATGTAGGGTCGATCAAGGTGGGGATTTGCATTACATGTGGTGTAGTAGGCATGTTCCTTTTTTACTCGAAAGGAGTCAACTTCAGCATTGTATATCATGGCTTTGCATCCTGCGTATGCTCACTCCAGGGAAAACTTCAGATGCAGGTATCCTTGATCGTAAGATGGCGTCCATTTCGGCGTGTTCTTTCTCGTAATTATATTTAGAGCAGCACCTAGATGGAGGTGATAAGAGATCGAGCGGCATGCATCTACCTTGCCGACGTGACAAGTCTCGGTGGCTTGGTGCAGCAGGAAGTCGGTGTCAGAAATGACACGATGGACTCGAACAGAGTGGTGCCGTTTGTCGAGGGTTCTCCTCGGCAATGCCCTCCGATAGGGACTTAGGGTTGATGGAATCCTGTAAGCTGACACGAGACATCGGTTCACAGACAAGCGGGAGAGCGATTTACCTAGGTTCGGGGCCCTCGATGAGGTAAAAGTGTAAAACCCTTACGTCCTGCTATTATCACCAGAATTTAGCCAGAGCAAGACATGGGCCGTAATTGAGATGGGCTTGGAGGATATACACGTGGAGTATCTTTGAAGCGGCCTTGCACGAGAGTTTGGGCTAGATGGCCCGTGTATCTGTACATTATAGTAGATCGCATTTAGAATTAAGAGATAGAGTTTAGCTCGTACACGGTTAGGTGTATTTCCAAAGATAGAAAGTCTACGGACTATAAATATGTATCTAGGGTTATTGAGAAAGGAGGACAATCACGTTCACAACAAACACAATCTAGGCGCATCACCACCCCTTGTTTCGAGGGTTTCTCCCGGGTAAGCATCATGCTTGCGATCTAGGCAGTATAGGTTTATTCGTTATCTGGTGTTACTCGTACTGAAGCCTTGTTGATGGCGAGTAACACTACTTATCGTAGATGTTTTGGGGCTTGCATCTGATATGCTTGCTTAGCTATGCCGCCCCTCGATGTCTAGCCGTCCTTACACCTATCTTAGGTGTAAGGGCGGCATCTTGCTTCATCTTTATTTAGTAGATTCGATCTGTTATAGTTGCTCCTTGTTCTTCAAAGATTAGTTTAATATCCGTATGGTTAGGCTTTGAAAACGGGTTGAACGATCCGGTAGTGCGCTAGGTATGGCTTACCGATCCTAGAAGGGATGTTCCGGGAATCGACTCAATGTTGGTTTTTAGGCCTCGTTTAGGGTTAGTTTTCCATCATCTTTCGTATCTGCTAGGCTCAATTACGTGTAGGATGTTCCGGTTATACGGTGAAAACCCTAAACTGTCGTAGATCGATTTAGCTTAATATTAATGAAGCAGGACACCCATGTCATTGCAAGATCTAACATGAACCATGGGTCAATCGGCTCTTTGAGCCGATGAGCAGGATAACCTGAGAGCCGATCGAGGCTCATTTAATGTTTACGTGTCTACCATGCAGGAAACTAATCGAAGCGATCCAACACCTCCCCGACCAGGTATAGGTCGGTGGCACGCCCTTGCGATCGTCAGGACGTGTGCCAGAGCATTGCGGGCCGTTGACCGAGGGACCAGGGCCCACCAGCCGTCCTGGGAGCCTCCCGGCTCTTCGTGTTGCTCGTCGCTACTCGCCGGTGGGTTTTGGCAGGCAACACATTCTGGCACGCCCGGTGGGACAATCTGCAACAACCACGTCAACATCTCGGCACTGAGATGTCGGGCGAACCGGTCCAAGTACGAAGAGCTGCCCGACGAGCACAAGAAGAAGTATGATGAGCTTAAGGCTCTCTTCGAAGCCGATCTCATCGGCTCTTTCGAAAAAACCCGTTCACACGGCATTAGGTTCAAAGGATTCACACCTGAAGGCGTGCTCGATGGAGTAGATCTTTCTCTTCCTTCGGAGGAGCGCACCAGAGCCCTGCGCCAGGAAACCAATTATATGGTGGCTCATTCTCTACATCGTCATTCTGAGAGCCTGGTGAACGCTTTTGAGCGTGTTGCGCTTCGTGTGGTTCAGGAAATCATGAAGCATCAGTATTCTCCGTCAGGACCTACCCTAGGGACTCACCAGGGAGAGATACCGTTCCACACCAGGCCGCAACTGCCATTCACGCTTGCAGCTCCTCAGCAACCAGGTTCACCGGCATACGTCGTCTACAAGGTTGGAGGTGATCCTGGCGATTACCAATTCCTGTATGAGCCGCCCAAAGAAATCCCACATGGATACGTGTGCACATACGTGTCGGACTGCAACAACTGGGCGCACACGAACCAGATTACAACAGGAGGGAGTGCTGGAGCAGGAGGGAGTTCTGGAGCAGACGCTGAGAAACAGGCGTGGCTAGCTAAATATGCCACCGGAACGAGTCATGAAAGCTCGGCCCCTGCAGCTCATACCATGGATCAAATCAGTGCAATCCTGAGAGACCAGTTTGGTATCCTGCCAAAGAGGAGAACAATCGGCTATTCCAAGCCGTATCCCAACGAATATGACCTGATCCCGCTGCCAGCTAAGTATCGGCTCCCTGACTTCAGAAAGTTCAGTGGATCAGAAGGGTCTAGCTCAATTGAGCATGTGAGCCGATATTTGGCGCAGTTAGGCATGGTTTCAGCATCTGACCCGCTACGTGTAAGGTTCTTTGCGCAATCTCTCACGGGTCCGGCTTTTGGGTGGTACACCTCGTTGCCACCAGATTCAATTCGGACATGGAAGCAACTGGAAGAGAAGTTCCATGTACAATATCACTCAGAAGCTACCGAGGCTGGCATTGCCGATCTGACGCAGGTGCGGCAAAGGCGGGGAGAGACGGTGTCTGAGTACATTCAGCGTTTCAGAACTGTCAAGAACCGATGTTATTCGGTTCGTTTAACTGAAAAAGAAGCGAGCCGAGCCGGGCAGCGAGTGCCTCGCAGCCGCCACTCAAGGATCCGACTTTCCAAGTGGAGTACAATTCACCGGCACACATGGTTCAGAAGTTAACATTATATGAACAGCGCCACCCAGAATTGTACCAAGACAAGTTCAAGCGCCCGATAGGCCTGGTCGAGGCAGATGAAGTTGAAGACGCTGCAGAAGATCAGGAAGTCGCTGTGGCTGAGTGACTCGGGGGGCAGTACCCGTGTCCTGCAAATGGGTGAAACAACCAGGGCCTGCAAAAGGGTTTGACTTTGACATAAGCAAAACGGAGCATATTTTCGATTTGCTGCTGAAGGAAAAATAGTTGAAGTTACCCGAAGGTCATAAAATCCCTACGGTGCAAGAGTTGAACGGGAGACCGTACTGCAAATGGCATCACACGTTCACCGATGTCACCAACGACTGCAAAGAGCTGCGTCGACAGATTCAACTGGCGATAGAACAAGGCCGATTGATCTTCGGTCAGTTTGCCATGAAAGTGGACATGCAACCGTTCCCTGGCGTCAACATGGTGGAGCTCAACCATTCCACGAAGCGTCAGTCGGGTTTCTCTTTCGATATCAACATGGCAGGCCCTGTGGACCGCCATGGCAAAGATAAAGAGGAGAGCAGTCACACCCGTGGCAAGGATAAGAAGGAGGCCGATCCACGCGACCGACCCCAATATGATAACAGACGGTACCTCACCGAGGAAGAAGTGAGAAGCGTGCGGTATCAACGACCACTCTCCGCACATCTCCTTAACAAATATGAGCATCAGTACGACCGACGCCAGCGGTACGACGTAGATGATGACAGATATCGTCGGTCTGATGCAGACAACAGAAAACATCGTCGATATGACAGAGACGATGAAGGATATGAACGCCGCGCTAAAGGGAGATCAAGAGAGCAGGAAGACATGGACAGGCACTGGGATTGTCCTTTCTTTAAGCACTGCTGGGACTCAGGAATGAGCCGATTGCCCACAATCGACAACCGCCTGTAATGTAGACAGCGAGAGGAAGGGCACAAGTGAGGTTTCAGTGTTCAAGCGTCTAGGGCCTCTCCCACCTCAGAATAAACGAGCTGAGTCATCCCAAGATGAAGACTTCGAGGAGTCAGAAGAGGAAGAAGAAGATAGGTACCACCGGCCAAGGTGGTGCCCTGATGGACTCAGTCATTCCCAGAAGCGCAGGGTTCAGCGGCTACGTAACTTGGAGGAAGCCGAAGCGCAGTACCTGTACACGTTGACGAAAGCACGGCCCGATCTGGCCGTGAAAATTCAGCAAACATTGGAGACGGAGACGCGCCCGCCAAAGAAAGAATGGCGCCCCAAGCAGACAAAAGCCGATGCAGAGGCATCGGCTGACACAAATATGGTGTTCATACTGCCGTCGGAGTTTTATGCTCCAAGAATCGAAGAAGTGCCGGTGGGCACGGCTTGACTCGCGGTCCACGGCCGCTTGTCTTTGAGAAGCCACGAGAGAGGAGCTACGGTGCACTTGAAGGTCCTGTACCTAAGAGGTTATATCAATGGGCAGCCTGTCAACAAGATGTTGGTTGACACGGGAGCGGCAGTCAATATAATGCCATACTCCATGCTACGGTGTTTGGGACGCTCTAACGAAGATCTGATCAAGACCAACGTCACACTAAGCGATTTTAACGGCCAAGCATCAGAAGCGCAAGGCGTTCTGAACGTGGATCTTACCATAGGCCGGAAAACCATCCCCACGTCGTTCTTCATCGTCGACAGCAAAAGCACCTACGCTGTCCTGCTAGGGAGAGATTGGATCCACGCCAACTGCTGCATTCCATCCGCGATGCACCAATGCCTGATACAGTGGGATGGAGACGAAGTGGAGGTTGTTCATGCAGATGACTCGATCGAGATCTCATTAGCTGGCATGAATATTTGGGATGCAGACGACCAAGAGCCGATCTCTGGAATCAGTTTGGACGGCTGTGAGCGCATCGAAGCTTCAAAAAATGGGGTGAGGCTGGTCTTATCCACCGGCCTGACAGAGTAGCAAGACCAGAGTCAGTAGACGTACGTGGCAAGGCCGATCCCTGCGATCAGCCCCCAAAAAATAAAAAGCAATGATCTCACCACGAGCATGTCACGTAGTCATAGTAAGATGACTGGAGAGCCGATACCTTCAATTACTTGAAAGATTCGGCTCGAGGGGCACTTAAACGGATAAGATACGAGGCTGCGAAATAGGTGCCCAGTGGCTGTCCATGGCCAGCATCTCAAGAAATACTTCCCAAATATGTGGGATGATGGACATTGAAATATGGGGGCCGATGCATAAATCAATCGGCCATAAAAAATAAAAAATTTAAGTATAGCCGATGCATAAAGCCGATGCGCAGCCATCGACTCAAGAGGTACAAGCTCAATTGAGCAGTTGTCAGATTACATAAGAAGCTCTACTGAAGGAATGCCTCAAGGGCATGGAGGGCGTTAGCTCGAACACGATCCACCTCGGCGATCTCGGCCTCATCATCTTCATCCTGGCTTCGTCACCACCTGCTTGTTCGAGGCACGTATTTCGGCCAGATCAGTCTTCAGTTCAGCTTTGAGGCCTTCTGCTTCATCATGGGAGCGGGCAATAAGAGCTTCCTTATCTTGGATGAGCTGTTTGGTGGCCCGGACCCTCTCTTCAAGGTCCTCCAACTCCTTGCGCAAGGTCTCAAGTTCAGCAGTACGGACAGAGGTGTCAGTTTTGGCGTCCAAAGCTGCCTTTTTCTCATTAAGCCGCTAACATTTGTCTGCAATATCGGCTTTCAACGGGAGTTGGGCGTGGCGTAGGCCAATTCTCTGACGAGCCAATTTCACCCTTGACCTATAAGCTGACAAAGTCACAACCGGCCAGAGTTTCACCTGCAACGTCACCGGGAGATGAGGCTGAATGTCTTCAAGGATGCTCCTCACTTCTCCGGGGTCTTCAACCAACGTCTCAATTGAGGAGGAGAGCAGGGCCTTGAGATGCTGGAGTTGATCACGTGTAGCGCTGGGCCCTGACTCTGCACTTGCCTTAGACGTAGCTGGCTCGATGGATTCAGGGTCGAAGGTTAGCAGGCTTGAGAGGTCATAACCCTGACAAGCAACAAGAATAACGTCAGTATACAGCGAAAGAGAAAGGCAGAGCTAAGGAAAGGGAGTGTACCTCTCCTAAGACCAGAGGAACAGTCGATGAAGAAGTGATCGGCTCTTGTGTTTCTGCTGTGGGCTTGGCCAGGATGGCAACCTTGTCAGCCACACTGTCAGGAGGTGCTAGGTCCAGGGTGGCGGATGGCATTACTTCCTCGACTTCCCCACTGGAGGTGTCATCAGTCTGCAGAGGAAGTGGTTAGCCAATGAGAACCGCAACAGGTTAGCATGAAATATGAGTCAAGGAGAGTATGGAGAGTAATTACATCCAAAACCTCCTGGTTTGATGAAGAGGTTTGCGGTTCCTTGAGAGCTCTCTTGATATATCGGCTCTTTGTGCGTAATCCGCCCTGCCCTGCTGTGATGGGAGCTTGGGAAGCACTAGGTTCAGGAGCTGACCTTTTCTTGGAAGCCGACGGTGGCGAGTCTGGCTGGCTCTGTGTGGTGGTTTCCCAGAGTTGCCCGAGCTCGAGTCCCTTTGACTGGACTGTGTCCCCTCGTTGGAGTTTTCTTCAGTAGAGGTCTGAAAAAGAAATACAAGCATGTTGCAGAAACCTAGAAGAATAGATGAAACCAGCCAAGGCGTGGATCAGCTTACGTGCAAATTTTCTTGGGCTGGAGTTGGGTTTTGGCGCTTCAAGGTCTTCCTGGCAGCTACTTTCCTCACTGTTGTTCTCGCCTTAGCTGAGGCTCGGGGGGCAGCTGGCCTAGAAGATGCTCTGCTCTTGGGAGCCGATTTTGGTAAAATCGGCTGGCCCTGCTGACAAGGGATTAACTTGTCAATGCCTACGGATTGTAGACTAGGGTTTCGTTAGATGTAGAGGGCAAGTAGATCTCGAAGGTTTCAGCCGAAAAGTACTCGACGATATAAAAACTAAGGTTTGTAAGACAATGATTCGATCCCTTTCTTTGTCCCTCGGCCCCCCCTTATATAGGAGGTGGAGTCGAGGGTTTCGTAATATACAAGTTTACAGATTCCGGGAGGGTTTCTGACCCGTCCCGCAAGATTACAAACGATAACTTCTATTACAACTCTAACTTTCCTTAACAATATCTTGGGCTTCCGAATCTTCTTATTCTTCGGGTCGTGGGCCTTCATTAAACCCCGGGTACCACTTTCGGCAGGCCCATTGGGTGTGCCTATGTCGATAGCCCCCGAGATTTTGCTTGAATCGCGAGAATCAAGGAAAATCTCCACTTTTATATTTATTCGACAACTCTGAATTTTCGCACATATCTTTGCATACAAATTTCTATATTGTACAGGGATAATGGTAATTGGGGCTAGTTCATCTGACGGATCAGGTACTAGTTAACTGCTCTAGTGGCAATCCGCAAAAACCTACTTCAAGATCACGTCCCCGGACATGATCTCGGGATACTGGTGTAAACTTCAACTGGCGCCGCTTAAGGTCTTACCATTCTGTCGAGTCCCAGTCATATTTATCGGGTACCTAACGCGTCCGTTAGGATTTTTCTTCGTATTTGTTGATACGGAAAAAAGTAGCAAACCGACGTCAGAGACGGCGCCACGCCGCACAGAACGGATCTGGGGTCTTACCTTCGCAAATTTTGCGGCATTCAGAGATTTATTCGCAACTTTGGCGCTCCGAGAATATATTGTCGAGTGCTTATTCGGCTGTTGGAATAGCACATTTTATTGAGTCAACGGATGACTTATATTGCTTTCCCGATGGGAGTATATGTAGAGTTATTTTAACTCGAAATATACCCTCTTGTTCTTCTATTTTTCTTTTTTATAATTTCATCGGGCACGCGAATAGCGTTCCCGATGGGAGTAGCCCCCGAGGCTACAGCCAAGAACTTGTGCTTGGGTGTAGGCTCCACATTTTATGCCGCTATATTTTCTTTTTCTCCCGAAACTTTTAAATCTCTCGGGTGCGCGAACAGCGCTCTCGATGGGAGTAGCCCCCGAGGCTATGAGCAAATATTTTATATTTGATCATAGGCTCATATCATTTCTATTTTGTCTTTCTCGAACTTTTCATTTTTTCCGAAGTAGCCCCCGAGCATTTGGGCAAAAACTTGTTTTTGCTCAAAGGCTCCCGAAATAATCAATGATCTTTTCCTGTCGAAATTCTCGTCAAGCGTCTTTGTCGAAACTTTCTTTTATCAGGGTGACATCATTGCTTACGATAGCCATGATTACTGAATTGGGAACATGCGAGAACCGCTTCTCTCTCTGCCTTGTGGGTCCCATTTTCCTATCCAATTGACACGTCGTGCAAGTGGGGGACACACGTCCTCCGCTTTTTCTGGCACTTATACTGTATCGTCTGTCCGTTCACTTCTCAGTAAAAATCCATTTTTACCCCTTGTCCACGTGTTGGCTATCTGCGTCATAATTTTTCCATCCAACGGTTGCCTCGACTCACCACACCACTACATAAGGCCATCGTCTTCCTCCTTCAGCACTTTCGCTCGCGCCGCATCTCTGCTCCTCCTCTGCAACTCCTCCATTGCTCCTATTGCTTCAAGCGCTCAACCATTCTCGCACTCTTCGCCTCCAAGTCCGTTGATGCCGCCGCGCATCCGTTTGACTAGGCATAGCACGCCAGAGTCGAAGATGACAGATCTGGGAAGCGCCGAGTGGGAGAGATCCAAGATCTCTGCCCAAGATATCAACATGCTGAAGAAGATGGGCTTCAGCAAGAAGGAGGACTCTCTCCAGTTCCCCAAGGAGGAAAGCTACCCGAAACCTCCAATCGACTACCGGGTTAGTTTCGTTGACCATCTCATCCGAGGACTTTCTCCCCCAATCCACGAATTTCTTCGTGGTCTCCTTTTTGTCTATGGGCTTCAGTTGCATCATCTGACGCCCAATTCCGTTCTCCATATCTCTATTTTTATCACGCTGTGTGAGTGCTTCCTCGGGGTCCAACACAATTGGGCT
The DNA here is from genome assembly GCF_022539505.1 of Lolium rigidum. Classification (NCBI taxonomy): domain Eukaryota; kingdom Viridiplantae; phylum Streptophyta; class Magnoliopsida; order Poales; family Poaceae; genus Lolium; species Lolium rigidum. The sequence continues at coordinate 116,843,469 of NC_061513.1, read as the reverse complement.
CTGTGGAAGCGCATCTTCTGCATCCGCCGTAATGGCTCTCACAACGTCGCCTACAATATTGGCGGCGTTGTTATCTATGTTCGTTCTGATGTCGAATATTTCGACGTCAAATTTCCCGACTCCGTCCAAGGTTGGCGGAAGAAGTGGCTGTACATCCACGAAGAGAGCTCCAACCCAGTGGAAGAAAACATCGCCCCTTTTGACGGAGAAGCTAAAATCCTTCGCCGCCGTTCTTGGGATGCTGAAGCTACCGATGCTGAGAAGTTGGCGACAGAAGCGCTGATGACTCGCATCCATGAGCTACAGAACACCCGCGGCAAGGAATTGTCGGGTATTGAGATTACCGCCTATTTCCTTAGGACTAGAGTGCAGCCTCTTCAGGCGCGCAAAAACCCTTTCTGGAAGTACGCTGGCGAAAAATATGTTGACAGGCTCTCGAAAGATCTTCCTCTAAAGGATTTTGAAAAGCTTATCCGCAAAATCTCATCGCTCAACAAGAAGGATTCAGTTCCATCTTCTTGCCGTATCGCGCCATATAGTAGCGCCAATCCCCTTCCCGGGGTAATTCTTCTTTTTAATTGCTATACTGCCTCCTCAAGTTTTTATTTTTTGTCGACTACTATCTTATTAATGCTTTTTTGTCGACATTCTTTCTTTTTTCTCAGGACCATCCTGTCCTTGTTTCTCTTCCTCCTCTTCCTGAATGTGGAGAGGTTGAGGACCGTACCGTTGTCGACGATGACAACCAAAGCACCTCGCGCCCTGCCACTGAAGTCGCGGGTTCCCATAAATCCGTGGCTTCCGCTGAGTCAGAATCCACTGCCTCGACACACTCTCTTCCTCATGCTTCTCCAAGGATGAAGAGGAAAAGGGATGAAGTCAAAGATTCCGGCACATCCAAAGCCGAAGAAACTGAACCTTCAGATAAGAAGGCAGCTTTCAATCCATACACTGATGCCCTCGTCAGCTCGTAAGTTACTCCTTGCCTTTTACTTTATTTTGCCTTGACGCTTATTGTCTATCTTGCTTCTTATACTGTCGCTATTTTATTGTAGTGATGACGAGGAAGAAGAACAACCAATTGACGCGGCTGCTAAAACGAGTACGTCGCGTACTTTAGTTGTTTCTGAAGCTCATCATGATGGGGATGAAACTTCGCCTCCCCAACAGGACATCGTGCAACCACCGCCAGTTGAGAGCCCCCGAGCCTCTCCTCCAAAGAGAGCTAGGGTCGAGTCATCCAGGGAGCCTATCCAATTTCCTGGTAGCTCTTCAACACCTTCATTGGATGATGTAAGTTTCGGACCTTTTCTTACTTCCATCTCCCCTTTGTTTTCTGCTAAACGTTGTCGAGTTTACATTAGCTATATTGACTTCTTTTTCTTCCTTTGTCGTTTCTTCAGCCTCTAATGAAGGAATTTATTCGTCTTGGTACCCAATTTGTTGGGTACCGTGACTATTCAAAGAAGTTGGAAGGTATTATCTTTATTTTTCTCTGTTGCATCTGTACCACTTTTTTGTCATGATGTTTGACTGTCATGTATCTTTCCAGGAGATCTTGCGGAGGCCAACAAACGTGCTACCGCTCTTGCTGTCAAGTTAGAGCAAAGCGAAAGAGTCCGCGAGAAAGCTGAAAAAGATGCTGCCGCCATTGAAGATCTTCGAAAGAGGCTTCATGACGCGGAAAGTTCCTTGAGCGAGAATATATCTCGGCAATCCGCTCGAGAAGCAGAGATCCTCGCTCGCTTCGAGTCGCAGAGTCGACGTTTTGTCAGTAAGTGCCTGAATCCTTGTGCATTTCCTCAGGTTACTTCGCTTTTTCCTCGCATTTTTATTTACAAGCTACTCTTTGCTCGTTTTTTAGGGAGAACTCATCAAGAATACGAAGTTGAGGGTCCTGAAGGCGACGAGCTTCTTGATGCGCTGACCCTTCTTGAGATTCATGGGGATGAAGCACGCGACGGCATTGAAAACGCTGAGGCAGGTCTGTCGAAGCTTTTCCCCTACTTCTTCCCGAAGAAAGAGGTCCCCATTACTTTTATTGATCTCGCCAAAGCCTTTAATGGGCCGGAAGATCTTGGACCTGAAGCTTCGCCAAGAGGGTCCGAAGATTGGCGTTGAGGGCACCATTGCACTGATCGCTAATAGTCAGCAAAACGTCGGGTGGGCCAAGGTTGGCGACATAGGGGAGATGGAGACGAAGAAATGGCAATCTCTAATTAGAGCTGCCAAACCTCCCGCAAGGCCAATCCGTTCCTTCCTTGGTGTTGAACCAGCACCTGCTCCAAGCACGTCTAAGCCGGAGGTCAAGTAGACCACCCTGTCCTTTCTATTTTTTAGTTTTGTCTTTTGATGCTGTCGCCTTAGTAGTTTTGGCGACAACTACTTCTGTAGTCCAGTAGTGACCTTTCTTCTGTAATAGCAATGTACATACTTCGAAGTTTAATGGAAATCTATGTTTGCTGGATGATTGATGTCAAAAAATCTTTATTTTCAGTTGATTTTTGACAACTATTCCACATCTCCTCGTCCTTCCGCTGTTTTACCTGCCTCCTCTTACTCGAAGAAAACACCTGTTGCTGTCGAAGTTATTGAGAAGTTGTCGAATAAAGGTTCAGCATCAGATTTGGAGGAACTTCGTCGAGAGCTTCAGTCCACGAAGAAGCAATCACTTGTACTAATGGAACAATCTCGAAAATCTTCCGAGAGGGAGCAAATTGCACTTCAACAAGCTCAAGATGCCTTGGCTGAAAAGGAAACTACGGTTCTGTGAGGCCGCAGCAGCTTCTACTCGAGAAAATTTCATGTTGCAAGCTGTCTGACTGATGCTAGCTTGGATATGGCAGGTGTGCTTCTCGAACTTAGTCGCATTTTTTCCCTTTTTCTTGTCTCCTCTTTTCCTGATGACTCTTTCCAAATAGGTTCTTTTGTGAACGCTGCTACCGAAGATGAGCGTGTTGAAGCTCGATCCAATGTACTTCTCAGACTTGCACAGGAACATGGTTCTAACTTTTGGGGCACACCTGAACGTACCCGCCAGATCGTCAGATTTCAAGATCGTGCGCTTCAGGTCCGTGACTTTCTCGACTTTTGTACGAGGACTTTGTCTTTAGTTTATGGGACCATGTTTCCGCGTAATAAGATGCCAGAAACCCTTCCTGCTTTGATGGAACAATTTCGGGATGCTCCTCGGATCCATGGCTTTGTGCGAGCCCAATTAGCTGCTGGCGCAAGGTTTGCCATGATTATGATAAAAATCTGCTACCCGAAATTAGACATGGGTCAAATTATTCCAAAATGCCTAGCGAAGATGGCGAAGAGGAAAAGGAACTTCGGCAAGTACGATGACATTGTCACCCCTGTTGCTGAGGATATGATGGATGAACTTCTTCGACTGGACGCCGAGTTCTTCGTGAAGGGTAGTTATGCTGAACATAGCACTCGCGACTTGTAAATAATGAGCGATTGACCATAGATAATATTCTGGGCAATAATTGAAGATTTGCTTCCCAAAGATTTGTATCCCATATGCTGTAAACATAAGCTATATTTGTAAAGTTACTGTTTTGTCTTTGCCAAGCCCCCGGGCATTTTGTTGGCGATGATTTTTATAATGCGAGGTTGTCCCAAGGCAAAATAAATTATTTTGAGTACTATATTTGCAGGCATTAGCCCCCGAGCTTGTTGTCGATCAATTTTTGCGAGGTGCTTTTGCACCAGGCGAGATATTTTATGAGTTGTACTCGTCGATATCACGAATATATATATTGTATCTTCTGAGCCAGTCGAAAAAGATATGTGTTTCCACTATCTTTATTATATTGTAGCACCGCGAGTCCGCCTCATTAAAAACCTTTCCCGGCCCCACTCGGTGCCCCGAAAAAGGAAAAGAGTGCGTCTGAAAACTCGCGGGCGTTTCAGTACATTTGTATTTTTACAAGGAGAGCTATATTTTGATACTAGGCGTAGAAACGCCTTAGCTGCGCTACGTTCCAGGGGTTTTTCTCGGGAACCCCTGTCTTTTTATCCTTGATCCTGTATGCTCCTCCTTCGATTACTTCCGTAACGATGTAAGGACCGAGCCAAGGCGACTCGAGTTTTTCAGTACGATCTTGATTGAATCGCAGAACTAAGTCTCCAACTTGAAAGGACCTTGGTCGCAAACATTGACTGTGGTAATTTTTGAGGTCTTGCTGATATTTAGTGACCCTTGATAGTACTTCGTCTCGAGCTTCGTCAAGTGCATCGACGTCATCTTCCAATGCTCTTCCAGAAGTTTCTTCATTGTATTCCGTGACTCTCGGAGAGTCGTGCTCTATTTCTATCGGCAGTACTGCCTCTGCCCCATGGACCAGAAAAAACGGAGTCTCCTGTGTCGCTGTATTTGGCGTTGTTCGGATGCTCCATAACACGCTCGGCAGCTCTTCCGGCCAAGTGTGTCGAGCTTTTTCCAGTGGCCCTAACAGACGCTTCTTGATACCATTGCAGATGATACCGTTGGCTTTCTCGACTTGACCATTAGTTTGAGGATGCGCGACTGATGCGAAGTGTAATTTGATACCTACTTCTGCGCAATATGCCTTGAATTCCTTGGATGTGAAATTACTGCCATTGTCCGTGACGATGCTGTGAGGTACCCCAAACCGAAAAACAATGCTCTTCACGAATTTTATTGCTTGTGCTGCATCTCGGTGAATTTATCGGCTTCGCTTCTATCCACTTGGTGAATTTGTCGACAGCGACGAGCATATACTCGTATCCTCCTGGCGAGGCCTTGTGTAACTTTCCCACCATGTCGAGACCCCATTGAGCAAAGGGCCAAGATAAGGGTATTGGCATTAATTCAGCTGCCAGAGAGTGAGGCTTTGCGGCAAATCTTTGGCACGCATCACAGGTTCGCACTATTTCCTTCGCATCCTCAATTGCCGTTAACCAGTAGAATCCAGCTCGAAAAACTTTGGCCGCAATAGCTCGGCTACTTGCGTGATGACCGCATACTCCTTCGTGTACTTCCTTCAGAATTACTCTTCCTTCTTCGGGTGTAACGCACCTCTGTAGCACACCCGAAATACTTCGCTTATACAACTCCCCTTTGACCACAGTAAAAGCTTTAGAACGTCTAATTATCCGCCTTGCTTCAACTGGATCGTCGGGTATTGTTTTCCTTAGGATATACGATATGTACGCTTGCATCCATGGAATTTGCACCATCATGACTAACTCCTGTTCCTCTTCTTCTTCGTCTAGTGATTCTTTTGCAGCACCCGAGGGTTTTGCATCCTTCTCCTTCTTTTTTGATTTCATTGGCTTGGTGGATCTCTCGCTTATTTCTTCCCAAAACACACCTGGAGGAATCGCCAGGCATTGCGACCCGATATTTGCAAGAACATCGGCTTCATCATTGCTCAATCTGCTGATATGATTTACCTCGCATCCATCAAACAACTTTTCTAGCTCATTATACATCTCCTTGTATGCTATCATACTCTCGTTGACTGCATCACATTGATTCATGACTTGCTGTGCCACCAATTGTGAGTCGCCAAAGATTTTCAGTCGGGTTGCACCGCAAGCTTTCGCCATCTTCATTCCATGTATAAGAGCTTCGTACTCTGCCTCATTATTGGACGCGTTTGGAAACGTCATCCGTAAGACGTACTTTAATTTGTCGCCTTCAGGTGATATGAGAATGACGCCTGCTCCGGCTCCCTCTAATCTCTTGGATCCATCGAAGTTCATGGTCCAAGTTCTCGATAAATCCGGAGGTCCTGTATTTTGCAATTCCATCCACTCTGCGATGAAATCTGGCAGAATTTGTGACTTGATTGCCTTTCTTTTTTCATACGTGATGTCCCGAGGGGAAAGTTCTATTCCCCAAAGGGAGACACGGCCTGTAGCTTCTGGATTGTTTAGTATATTGGATAGGGGAGCCTCGTTAACCACTATTATCGGATGCGCCGAAAAATAGTGCCGCAATTTTCTTGCGGTTGTAAACACTCCGTAGGCGAGCTTCTGGTACTGTGGGTACAGCTGTTTTGAAGACGATAAAACTTCACTGATGAAGTATACCGGTCTCTGCACTCCGTGGAGTTTTCCTTCTTCTTCTCTTTCGACAACAAGCGCTGTGCTGACCACTTGGGGTGTAGCCGCAATGTATAGCAGGAGATGTTCCTTCTCTTTTGGCGCCACCAAGATTGGTGGTGTCGAAATTGTCCGTTTAAGATCCTCGAAAGCCCTGTCTGCCTCTTCATTCCACTGGAACTTTTCTCCTTGCTTGATTAAGGCGTAGAACGGTAGCGCCTTTTCTCCTAGCCTGGCGACGAATCTGCTTAAAGCTGCGACTCGCCCAGTTAGTTGCTGTATTTCTTTCAACTTTGTTGGCTTCCTCATTGTTACGATAGCCTGGATTTTTTCGGGATTTGCTTCAATCCCTCTTGCTGAGACTAGGAACCCAAGAAGTTCTCCCGCAGGAACGCCGAAAGAACATTTCGTCGGATTCAGCTTGAGGCAAAACTTGTCGAGGTTGGCAAAAGTTTCTTTCAAATCCTCGATCAGTGTTTCTCCCTTTTTTGAAGTTATGACGACATCGTCGATGTAGACTTGTACGTTTTTTCCAATCTGTGTTGCTAGGCATTTTTGCATCATCCGCTGATATGTTGCTCCCGCGTTTTTCAAACCAAAAGGCATTGTTTTGTAACAAAACACGCCATACGGTGTGATGAACGCTGTCTTGGCTTCGTCGTCTTCCTTTAATCGGATCTGGTTATAACCAGAATATGCTTCCAAGAAGGAAAGACGTTCGCATCCTGCCGTGGAGTCAATAATTTGATCGATCCTTGGGAGGGGAAAGTGATCCTTTGGACAATGTTTATTGAGGCACGTAAAGTCGACACACATGCGAAGGACTTTCGTGTTTTTCTTCGGCACCATCACTGGGTTAGCTACCCACGTGGCTTCTGTAGATATCTCTTTAATAAAACCAGCATCCTTGAGTCGATCAATTTCTGACAGCATGGCTTTGCAGTTTGGTTCCGAAAAACGCCGCAAAGGTTGTTTGATTGGTCTCGCAATAGGATCCAAGTATAGGTGGTGCTCGGCAAGTTCCCTGGGTACTCCTGGCATGTCAGCTGGACACCATGCAAAGATTTTCCAGTGCTCACGGAGGAACTCGACGAGCGCGCTTTCCTATGCGAGGTCCATATTTGTTGCGATGGACGTCGTTTTCTTCGGGTCCGTCGGGTGGATCTGCACCTTTTTTGAATCCTTTGTCGTATTGAAGGTTGGTTCTCTGAGTGGCCTCCCTGTGTCTGGCAACACATCATAATCAGTGAGCCTTGGCGCCATATATTCTGCTTGCATCCCAAAAGTTTCCGACAATTGATGAAAATCTCTGTCGCACTTATCAGCTAACGCAAAGCTTCCCTTGACTGTGATTGGTCCTTTGGGTCCAGGCAACCTCCACAATAAGTATGTGTAGTGAGGTACCGCCATAAATCTGGCATATGTTGGTCGTCCCAACAAAGCATGATATTGCGACGGGAAATCCATGACTTCAAACTCCAATTTCTCTATCCTGTAGTTTTCTCGGGTCCCAAACTGAACGTCGAGATTGATCTTGCCCAGCGGATAACTTGGTTTCTCTGGCGTGATCCCGTGAAAACGTGTGTCAGTTGGTGCTAGATTTGCCAAGGATATGTTAATCTTCCTTAATGTATCTGCGTACATAAGGTTTAAGCTGCTGCCGCCATCTATAAAGACTCTCGACACATCAAAACCGGCAATTACTGCGGGTAAGATGAGTGCGGATTGCCCTGGTCGAGGAACCTGCTGCGGGTGATCCGCAATTGTGAAGCCAATGTCCTGTCCCGACCAATTTAGGTACTCGACTGTTGGTGGAGGCATCTTTTCTGCCATGAATACTTGCCGCGAAATTACTTTCTGCGCACGATAGATGGCCCGGCTTTCCGAATCATCAAGACCGCACCATTAGAATTAGGGTCAACATATGGAGGTGGTTGTGGTGCTGCCGCTATTCTGAGCTGGTGTCGATTTTCGTCCGTAATTGCGGGAGGGGGTGGGAGATGTATCTCGCTCCTTGGCCCCTGGGGGTTTTTATTCATCGCTTGAGCGTTGGCCATTCCTGCGGCTCACAACATTGCTTGAAAATTTCGACAATCCTTCTGCAGATGTCCTGACTGCCTCTTCCCATCATTATCAAGGTAAAAATGCATCTGACATGGTCCGTTCATCATTTCCTCGGGAGACACATATGGTCTCTGAAACCTTGGTCCACTATTTTGCCTATTACGACGGTAGTCACTTCTGTTGTCACCTTGTTGCTCGTTACCTCTTTGGTAATTACCTTGATTGTTTCCTCCAGGATTTCCTCGGAACCCAGCCGATATGTGGCCAGGAGCATCATTGTTGTAAAACCGGCGAGAAAATCGCCTTCTATTTTGAAAATTTCATTGCGGTCCTCCTGCGGCGACTCGTGTCGCTTGTTATGTATAGCATCTTCTCCATCTGCCCACTTATTTGCTATTTCCATCAATGCTGATATTTTTTTTGGGTTAGTTCTTCCTAGGTCCTCGACAAAATCTCCTCGTCGAATTCCTGCCACGAACGCATCTATTGCCCTCTCGTCCGATATATCTTCTGCCGAGTTTTTGATGATGTTCCACCTCTGTATATATTTTCTCATAGATTCTTCGTGTTTCTGTCGACACGCCCTCAACTCTTCTAATGACGCTGGTTTTTTGCAGGTGGATCAGAAATTTTTCACGAAGATGTCTTCGAAACTATCCCAGTTGTCGACAGAACCTGGGGGAAGTTTCTTTATCCAAGATCGTGCGGCTCCAGTCAGATGTACCTGGATGCTTTGCATAGCTGTTGCCCTGGTTCCTCCTATCAACTTCACCATCTCGAGGTAGTCAACGAGCCAATCTTCAGGATCCTGTAATCCATCGAATTTCTTGAAGTTCTCGGGTAGCTTGAACCCTGACGGGACTCGAGTTTTTCGGACTCGTCTCGTAAAGCACGGGAGCCCGCACAGATCTTCATCTGCAACTTATGGTGAATGCCGATGTTCTCTTCTTTCTTGTCGCGCTCTGTCTACCCTTGCTTGAGCCGTTGTATCTCTTGCTCCACTTGTTCTCGGTGGATCTTGCACTGCTGCAGTGGGTCGTGGACTATTTTGCCTTGCGGTTCCTTCGGGAGGTGTAGCTGTGAATGTTGTTCCCATGACTCCAACTCCTGCCATTGCCATGTTGAATAACGCTTCTCTCGGATCCCCAGGGGGTGGTCTGGACGCGAGGATATAAGCTTGCGTTGCCATGTACCCAGCTTCTGGTGTTTTAGGGATGATATTTCCCCGGTGTCGATCGTCATGAAAGACATGTCGAGGTTTTGAACCAGATGATCCCTCTCTGCTCGGGTATATTTTGCGGTCGAGATCTTGCTCTCCTTCGAGCCTCTCCGTGACTATCTCCCGAAGTTCCCGATTGTCGGCTTAGTTCTCGCTCTTCGCCTACTTGACGCGGAAGCTGCTTCCCTTCTTCTGTTCAGGGAGGCTGTTTGTTTTTCCAACTCCCTACTCACACGAGCAAGTCTATATTGATAGGCCTGTAACTCTTCGACAGTAGCGGTTGTGGTCATTGGTTCTGTACCGTCCATAGCTCTCGCGGCTCTATCACACGCTGCTTGTGGTAGTTGAACTCTTTCGCGAGGCGAAGACCCGACATATTTAGTGCCTAGGCCTCTTCTAAGATCAGCGGGATCGACGTATGGGTTTCCCAAATCGTCGAAAGCCTCTGACGTTTCTGGTGTTGCTCGGCTTGCCTCCTCGATTGCATAGACTTGATGATATTTTGGGTGTTGATTTTTGTCAGGATTGGTGACACCATCATAGAGATTGGTGAAGACCTTTCCGATGGCAGCAGATTTGTCGATGAAGTTGAGGCTGTCGACGCTGTCGGAGTCGCTGCTTATAAGGGAGTCCGCAGACGACTCGAAGGATGTGTCGCTGAAGATCTTGGCGAGCTTTCCGCCTGCCTTGGTGTTGATGAAGCGTGGCGACGAAAGTTCTTCATCACTCGATGAAAAGTCAGAATCGATCGCTGAAAATTCCGGCGAGATCGGAACTTCGAGACGATAAGATCCTTCCTTGTTGACGCTAAATCGAAATTCTCCGAACGTCATGACGATGGGCTCCTCCAGATACGCACATGCATCCAAACGGGAGGGCGGGTGAGGAATAAAATCGACTAGATCAGTTTGTTCCCGTTTACCCCGATCCATCGCATTGCTTGCTACCGACGAAGTCAACGATTACGGACGTGCCATCGAGATCAGCTCCTTGCAACCTCTAAATCCCACAGACGGCGCCAATTGACAAGGGATTAACTTGTCAATGCCTACGGATTGTAGACTAGGGTTTCGTTAGATGTAGAGGGCAAGTAGATCTCGAAGGTTTCAGCCGAAAAGTACTCGACGATATAAAAAATAAGGTTTGTAAGACAAGGATTCGATCCCTTTCTTTGTCCCTCGACCCCCCCTTATATAGGAGGTGGAGTCGAGGGTTTCGTAATATACAAGTTTACAGATTCCGGGAGGGTTTCTGACCCGTCCCGCAAGATTACAAACGATAACTTCTATTACAACTCTAACTTTCCTTAACAATATCTTGGGCTTCCGAATCTTCTTATTCTTCGGGTCGTGGGCCTTCATTAAACCCCGGGTACCACTTTCGGCAGGCCCATTGGGTGTGCCTATGTCACCTGCATCACGACCTTTTTCAAGGGTGGTGAGTTTTTGCAGAAGAGGACCACCGGAGCTGGTGGGAGGAATTTGAAAGGGGAGCCGTCATCATGGACAGGTTCTGGACCATCTTGTTGCTGCAAGAAGACAGAGCAGGATTATAAAAGGAAAGAAATCATGGTGAGCCACTTCAAGATAATTCGTGAGTAGTGGTACATGTTCGGCAGGGATATCATATTCAGCATCAAGTTGTTTCAGCAATGGTCCCAGAGCTCTTCTGAAGGCATGAGTTTTCCACATTGACCACCAAGTCTCAAAACCATCAGTTGATGAGGTAAAAGAGAGGTTGTGAGGGATTGGGATGGCTAGAGCATCAAAGAAAGAGTAACACCTCTGACTCGTGAGGACATCGGGCAGATCGGCTCGCTCTCGTTAAGTGGTGGAGGAAGAAATGGGGAGACACCTGCCCAAGACCAAACTGCCGGGCTGCTACGACCGGCTGATAAGACTCATAACCAGGTTTGATGATCCTGTTTGAGGTGCTCATGCCCACTGGAAGGAAGCAGGGACGGATCATGGTAGAATACAATTGCCGGGTGCTGGTGTCATCGGCAAAGCTGTCTAGCCTGAAGGAGACCGGATTCTCAAAATGCTCAGATTCCGTGTAAGGGAAGAAGAGAGGATTATCCAGGCCTCGGAAGAAAATGCTGAACCATTTTGATGCTTCCTTGGGAGTCAGTTTACTGCCTGGAAGGCTGTACAAAGCTTGGCCGTAGCTAGTGCATCGGATTTGCTTCCCGTTGGCATCTGGAAAGGTGCGAGTGGCCAGAAGTGGGAAGTTTGGAGTGTGGTTCTGGAAGTATAGCTGAGCCCATAACTGAATAAACCACCAGGGGCCTCCTGTTTTGACTGTCTTTTGGGAAAACAGCTTGACAGACATTAATTGGAGATACCGATAGACCTCTCCAAGGAACAGTTTGCCAATGCCAAGCTGGGTGCTTCTGGCAAGTTCATAGGCCAGGGAAAGGTAATTCTTGGTTGGAGCAAGTGAAGGGCCACAGAATATGAAGTGCTCCAGCCAGAAATTCAGGAAGGCCGTGTGTTCTTCCTCTGTTACAGGGCCTTTGTTTTTCATGTGGCGTCGAAGATAAGCACCCCAGTTTGTGCACTCTGTTTTGGAAGAGAGTGTGAAAGGGACCTTTGGCAGCATAAAAGCAGAGGGGCTGGGGGATGCAATGTCTAGACCAGTGATCATGGCCACGTCTAGTAGGGTTGGTGTCATGGGGCCATGGCCAAACATGAAGCAATTCAAAGCATCGGACCAAAAGTAGCCGATGGTTTTCGGAAGGTTTTCATGTTTCTCAAGTGGAGACAGGTGATAAAGCTAAAGCATCGGCTATTCCCGTGGCTTCCCGTGTGGCTTGGTGGGTTTTGGATATTCTCTTGTACCATGAAACCCAATCTTCAGGAGGATTAGGCCAGGCTCGTAAGCAGTCGGCCCAAGAAGTTAGATCTAAATTCTGGTTCACGAAGGGAATTCTATTGGCCTCGCATGAAATCAAATGGGCAGGACTTTCAGTAGAACGAGGGCCAAGACAGAGAGAATTTGGAAGAGAAGGATGCGGCAGCAGAATGTCTGATACCTAGAAATTAATGACGGAATGAGACATTAATTCAGGTGTTTGCTTGCTAATTCTAACGCTATGCTCGGATAGAGGGGAGCGGTTGAGGATTACCTTCGAGGCCGAAACCGTAGCGTTGGCGTTGGATGATTCCGCCATTGGGTTCGCTGCGGAGTTGAATCGCGCGATTGAGATCCGAGATTCGCGTGGCTGTAAGTTGGATCTGTTCGAACGGCGATTTGGGGATCTGAGTTTACTCTTCAGGCAAGGGTTGCAGGTTACCGTTTGGAATAGGCAACTGATTTGGCCTTACTCGCATTTTATGGTGAAGGCCGATGCGCTGCCATCGGCTCTTTGCACGTTGACTTGCTTTGACAATCGGCAAAATCGGTATGAAGGCAAAATTGACATAGAAACATTTTCTTCATTAATAAAGAGGATTTTTTACAAAGAAGAGCCGATTTCTCAGGAGAGGAAGAACAAAGGAGCCGATTGCTAGTACTAGTCCTATGCTAGTAATCCTAGTCTAAGGGCCGTCGCTGCCCTCGTCGGTGCTGTCGTGGCTGCCGTCAGCGCTGCTACCGGCGAGCTCCTCGTCGCTACTGCCGTAGCCTTCGGCAGGGGCCTCGTCCTCGTCCTCCTCATCGTCGTCGTCATCGTCGTCCGACCCGGCGCAGAAGCGCTTCGCCGGCGGCTCGTCGGAGAACGAGGAGGTGTCCTCCTCCTCTTCCTCCTCCTCGTCGGAGGAGGTGAAGTCATCCCAGGAGAAGCGGTCGTCCTCGCTCTCCGCCTCCTCCTCCCCATCGACGAGGAATTGGAGGTCGTCTTCTCCGTCGGTCAAGGACTTGTCATCCTCGGACCAGATGGAGGAATCGTGGTCCTCCTTGTCCCATGTCGTTGGGGCAAGGATGTCGTGCGCCGCCAATGAGCCCCACTCTGGCGTCAGCTCACAAGAAGAAGAGGTTAGAGAGGAAAGATCCGATGAGGTAGAGGAGGAGGAGGAGGAATCCATGGTGTGAAGGAGGGTTTTCCGATGGCTATTGGGGATGAAGAAGCGGACTGCTCGACGCGGTTAAATAAAGGGGATATAGTGGAGATTTAATGCTACGGCGGTTCCCGAGGACATGGTGCCAAAACTGTCAAATCGTGTAGAGAAGTTGAGAAGACAAGGCGTCATGATGAAAGGATATTGTGACGGTTCTGCTCTGCCACGACATGACCCTACGAAGAAAAAAACAGAGTGGTTTTGAAATTATCATTACCAAAACCAGGGGGGCATGTGTTATCACCAGAATTTAGCCAGAGCAAGACATGGGCCGTAATTGAGATGGGCTTGGAGGATATACACGTGGAGTGTCTTTGAAGCGGCCCTGCACGAGAGTTTGGGCTAGATGGCCCGTGTATCTGTACATTATAGTAGATCGCATTTAGAATTAAGAGATAGAGTTTAGCTCGTACACGGTTAGGTGTATTTCCAAAGATAGAAAGTCTACGGACTATAAATATGTATCTAGGGTTATTGAGAAAGGAGGACAATCACGTTCACAACAAACACAATCTAGGCGCATCGCCACCCCTTGTTTCGAGGGTTTCTCCCGGGTAAGCATCATGCTGCCTAGATCGCATCTTGCGATCTAGGCAGTATAGGTTTATTCGTTATCTGGTGTTACTCGTACTGAAGCCTTGTTGATGGCGAGTAACACTACTTATCGTAGATGTTTTGGGGCTTGCATCATTGTTCTTCTGATATGCTTGCTTAGCTATGCCGCCCCTCGATGTCTAGTCGTCCTTACACCTATCTTAGGTGTAAGGGCGGCATCTTGCTTCATCTTTATTTAGTAGATTCGATCTGTTATAGTTGCTCCTTGTTCTTCAAGGATTAGTTTAATATCCGTATGGTTAGGCTTTGCAAACGGGTTGAACTATCCGGTAGTGCGCTAGGTATGGCTTACCGATCCTAGAAGGGATGTTCCGGGAATCGACTCAATGTTGGTTTTTAGGCCTCGTTTAGGGTTAGTTTTCCATCATCTTTCGTATCTGCTAGGCTCAATTACGTGTAGGATGTTCCGGTTATACGGTGAAAACCCTAAACTGTCGTAGATCGATTTAGCTTAATATTAATGAAGCAGGACACCCATGTCATTGCAAGATCTAACATGAACCATGGGTCAATCGGCTCTTTGAGCCGATGAGCAGGATAACCTGAGAGCCGATCGAGGCTCATTTAATGTTTACGTGTCTACCATGCAGGAAACTAATCGAAGCGATCCAACACCTCCCTGACCAGGTATAGGTCAGGTGGCACGCCCTTGCGACCGTCAGGACGTGTGCCAGAGCATTGCGGGCCGTTGACCGAGGGACCAGGGCCCACCAGCCGTCCTGGGAGCCTCCCGGCTCTTCGTGTTGCTCGTCGCTGCTCGCCGGTGGGTTTTGGCAGGCAACACCTGCCTGTCTGATCTTGATTATGAAAATATTGGGTTACAATGGGGTGCCGAAGGATTCGGCTGAGATCTCGTCGAGAGGCTAAGTGCTGCGGCGACCTAGCTCTAGACTTCTGGTGGCTAAGATTGCTAAGATTGTTCGTGTCCCTCGGCAGCCCCTCTCCTGGCCTTTATATAGGAGGCCAGGTCTCAAGAGATCTAACCGAGTACGACTAGGTTTACAGTAGTTCTATCTCTAAACTTTCCTTGTTCGGCTGATTCCTTGTCTTGCCCGTCAAGGAATCTTCCACTTCGCCATCTAAGTGGCCCGTCTTGTCATCGAATACCTTCATGGGCCTCCAGCTAGATCGTATAGGGTAGGGCAATGTCGGTTACCCGAAGGGTAATGCCCACGTCAGTAGCCCCCGAGTGTCTAGCCGAAGATGATTCGGGTAGAGACTAAAGCATGCCTCCACCTAATGTTCTTCTCCTTGATTGTTTTTGTCCATCTTGTATCAGCATCATCTTCTTCTATCGGGTGCGCGTCAAGCGCTCCCGATGGGAGTAGCCCCCGAGTCTAGATACGGATGCTTGCAATCCGTGCGTAGACTCAAGTTGTACCACTCGAACGTTTTCCTCTGCCGAAGTTTTGCTGCAAGTCCTCATGGGTCATCCGATACATTTGTACCAAGGCTTGTATTCTTTAATAAGTTTTCCGCGCGTAAGGGATAATGAGTAACGTGCCCAACTTTTGCTGGTTAACTGCCGATGGCAAAACAACGTCACCCTACACAGAATCAAGTCCCCGGGCATGATCCTGGAGTGCAAAAAAGTTATATCGGGTGCGCGTCCAGCGCTCCCGATGGGAGTAGCCCCCGAGTCTGGACACGGGCGCTTGTAACCGGGTGCAGACTCGAGCTGAGCATTTCATCCTTTTCTTCAAATATTTCTTCACAGGAATATCTTCGAGTGCTCATTTTATCGGGTGCGCGTCTGATGTCTACGCCCCCTCCTTTTCCTGTAGACAGTGTTGGGCCTCCAAGAGCAGAGGTTTGTAGAACAGCAGCAAGTTTCCCTTAAGTGGATCACCCAAGGTTTATCGAACTCAGGGAGGAAGAGGTCAAAGATATCCCTCTCATGCAACCCCGCAACCACAAAGCAAGAAGTCTCTTGTGTCCCCAACACACCTAATAGGTGCACTAGTTCGGCGAAGAGATAGTGAAATACAAGTGGTATGAATATATATGAGCAATGGCAACGGCACCGGAAAAGTGCTTTGCCCAGGACGAGTAAACAAGCGATGAGTAACGCAGCAGTAGTAACGCAGTAAAACAGTAAACAAGTAGCGATAGCAGTATTTAGGAACAAGGCCTAGGGATTAGGCTTTCACTAGTGGACACTCTCAACATTGATCACATAACATAATAGATAAATGCATACTCTACACTCTTGTTGGATGATGAACACATTGCGTAGGATTACACGAACCCTCAATGCCGGAGTTAACAAGCTTCACAATTCAATGTTCATATTTAAATAACCTTAGAGTGCATGAAAGATCAATTCGACTAAACCAAGTACTAACATAGTATGCACACTGTCACCTTCACACTATGTAGGAGGAATAGATCACATCAATACCATCATAGCAATAGTTAACTTCATAATCTACAAGAGATCATAATCATAGCCTACGCCAAGTACTAACACGGATGCACACACTGTCACCATTACACCGTGCAGGAGGAATAAAACTACTTTAATAACATTGCTAGAGTAGCACATAGATAAATTGTGATACAAAACACATTGCAATCATAAAGGGATATAAATAAGCACTTCACTATGCCATTCATAACAGTGAATAAGTATTCTTGAAATATAGCCTAAGAGACCCACACGGTGCACACACTCGTCACCTTTACACACGTGGGACAAGGAGTCTCCGGAGATCACATAAGTAAAATTCACTTGACTAGCATAATGACATCTAGATTACAAGCATCATCATATGAATCTCAATCATGTAAGGCAGCTCATGAGATTATTGTATTGAAGTACATAGGAGAGAGATGAACCACATAGCTACCGGTACAGCCCCGAGCCTCGATGGAGAACTACTCCCTCCTCATGGGAGCAGCAGCGGTGATGAAGATGGCGGTGGTGTCGATGGAGGAGCCTTCCGGGGGCACTTCCCCGTCCCGGCGGCGTGCCGGAACGAGACTCCTGTCCCCCGGATCTTGGCTTCGCGATGGCGGCGGCTCGGAAGGTTTACGTGGGTTTCGTCGAACGTATCGGGGTTTTCGCGACGGAGGCTTTAAATAGGCGGAAGGGCAAGGTCGGTGGACTTCTGGAGGGCCCACACTATAGGGGGCGCGGCCCCCTTGGCCGCGCCGGCCTAGGGTTTGGTGGCCCTGTGCCCCCTCTCTGGCGGTTCTCGTGTGTTCTGGATGCTTCCGGGCAAAATAGGAACCTGGGCGTTGATTTCGTCCGATTCCGAGAATATTTCTTTACTAGGATTTACGAAACCAAAAACAGCGAGAAAACAGCAAGCGGCACTTCGGCATCTTGTTAATAGGTTAGTTCCAGAAAATGCACGAATATGACATAAAGTGTGCATAAAACATGTAGATATCATCAATAATGTGGCATGGAACATAAGAAATTATCGATACGTCGGAGACGTATCAGCGTCCAGCGCTCCCCAATGGGAGTAGCCCCCGAGTCTAAGTGCGGATGCTCGCGATCCGTACATAGACTCAAGTTCACCATCCGATACCTTTTACATTTCTTCGAATGCTTCGAGCGTTCCTCACGACGTCACTGATGACGTTATTGTTACTTTGATTTTGACTGAAAGGACACGACCCACTGGGCCCATCCTACCTCTGCCTGGCTCTGTTTTTAAGTAATATCCGCCTTCCTCGTACAGTTACCAAGGTGCCTCCTCGATTTCCGCGATCAACGATGGAGAGAGGGTCCTCTTAATGAACCGGCAGCAATGACACGTGCCCACGCAATCCTTAAGTTTTCCCCTTCTTAAAATCCCTTAGGAAAAAATCCTCAGCATTCTCTCATATTCATCGTAGCATCCTCCTGTTCTTCTTCTACCTTTCTCTTTCACAACCGCTGCGCCGCCGCCACTGTTTATAGATCTTCTCCAGATTTTGCGATGGTGAAGAAGAAGAACCTCGCTGCCGCCGCCAGCTCTACGAGCGGTGGCGCCGCCGCCAAGGCCTCCTCGAATCTTCCGAAGAGAAGCGCGCCAGATGCTCCTCCCCCAACTCCGGCGTCGTCAACGCCGCCAAGCTCGGTAGCCGCAGCCAAACCTGGAGACTGGCTAGCGTCCTCCATCACAAAGCGTGATGAGAAGAGGGCCCAAAGTCTTGGGTTAATCTCCCGATGAGGAGGATGTGATTCTCCCAGGTGCGATCTCTCGGCCCAATCCTCCTGCTGGTTTTATCGTGATGTTCCTGTCGTTCTTGTATCGGGGTCTCTCGCTTCCTGCTCATGAGTTCCTCCATCGTCTTCTGCGGACTTACGAAATCCAACTGTGGCAACTCACCGCTAACTCAATCCTCCACGTTGTTGTGTTCATCACCCTTTGTGAAGCGTTCTTAGGCATCGAGCCTCACTTTGGGTTGTGGAAGAAAATTTTATTCGTAAAGAGATACAGTAGTAGCAATGGACCCTTTGTCATTGGGGGAGTGGGGTTTGTTGTTCGTTCAGAGGTCAACTATTTCAGTTTCCCAATGAGAGAATACGTGCAAGGATGGAGACTGAAATGGTTTTATGTTAAGGATTCCTCAACAACTGAGTCCCAGCTTCCTCGCTTTACCGACGTCCTTGAAGCCAAGCCTAGGCATTCTTGGAAGAATATTCTTTCTCCCGACGAAAAGTCAACAGCCGACGAATTATTTGCCAAATTTCTTCGGATCAAAGAGACCGACGGCCAAACCATGATTGGTACAGAGGTGGCTGCGGTGTTCTTGAAACATCGAGTCCAGCCAATCATGGCCAGGGTTCGTCCGATGTGGTTGTATTCAGGTCCAAAGGATGAAACCAGGATAAACATCGCTGAACTATCGGAAAAGGAGCTGCTTGATGAAGTTCGTTGCCTCACTCTCTTTAGCCAGGAAGACTCGATCCCGTTAATATCTTCCTATTCTCCTCTTGATGCCGATCATCCATTGACAGAGGTAAATCTTTCTTCTCATATTTTTATTACCCTGTTCCACTTTACTGACACAACTACTATCGTTCTCATTTACTCCTTTCTTTGACAGATTCCCATAGTTTATGAAAACTTGCATGATTTACCAAACGACACTTCCGAGGGAAGAGGTTCCTCAACTCCTGTTGATTTTCATACTGCCGAACATGATGATCCGATAGATTCTGAAGCTGTCTTCGCCGATCCTCCACCCCCAGCCAATGATACTTGCGACACAGCAGGATCAGTGCGTGATGACGACGCTGATCATGATGCCTTTATTAATGCAGCTATGGAGGAGGCCAGAGCTCCGCCTATGAAGAGGTCAACCGGCGGCTTTGCCGATGAAGACGATCTCTTCGACCTGTAAGTGCCTTTTTCCTAGAGTTTGTATTTTGCTTTCATCATTCGTATTTTTCTCATAATTTTTGCTAACAATTTTCTTTCGCAGTGACGAAGGTCTCATCGAGCCCCCGCCTAAGAAGGCCAAATCTGACGCCGCTCTGACGGACGTCGCAGCTTCCGAAGCTTCGGCTCCTACTGCAACCCCCGTGGCTCAAGTATCGACTGCCTCCTCCCTTTCTAAGGGGAAGGATATTCCTTCGACTGTCGCCGCCGCAACTCCTCCTTCAGGAAAAACTGTAAGTCTTTCTCGATCGTACCGCAAACTTTCCTGAATGTGCCTTGATTAAAGATTCTTCGTCAAACATCTATTTTCCCTTTTCCTTAAGGATCTGCGAGGCGTTATATCTTCCTTGGAGGCCTTCGCCTCCCAATTTACTTCTCTGGAAGCGGACAAGGTTCGACTGCAGAGGGAAGTTAACTCCTCTTCCTTGAAGTTGGAAGGTGCAAACAAAATAGCCGCCGCTGCTCGCCAAGAGGTCGACTCCCTGAAGGAGGAACTCAGCAGGCTGAAGGAGAAGCTGAAGAAAGAGGAGGCGTCTAGGCTGGTCGCCGAAGCTCGGGTGACCAAAAAGGATGAACTTCTTCGCCAGTCTTCCTTGGCTTTGCTTGGTAATTCTTTTTATGCTTCCCCGTCGATTATCACTTTGGAAATTCGACCCTTTGATAGTAACTTTTCCCATTTCATTCCCTTGTAGAAGCCGCTGACATCCCTGCCGATGCTTTGGATAAAGTTCCAAACAACTCTCCGGCAAACAGTGTGTCAATGACTCTTGCCGCACACCAGCTTACACGGGAGCTCCTTGATAAGGGTAAAGGTGCCATGGCGCGGATGCACTCGATGATCTTCCCTAAGATCAGTCAAGACAAGACTCTGGGGTAGCTGATCGATGCTTTTGCGGTCAACACCAAGGAGGTTATCGAGGTATTCAAACGTACTTCACGTACTTATGGTGCTCTCCTAGCCTTCCAACTTATGATGGGTCATGGCTTCAAGGCCGATATTGAGGAGATGTCTAGGGAGCTTCCGAAAGATCAAGATGGGCAGTTCATTGATTTAAGCACCTTTAAAACGTCAGCTCTTACGTGTGCACGTCAGCTCCTTGAACTAGTTTCATCAAAGAAAACAACGGCTGGCCCAAGTTTATCGACCCAGACTCAAGCCCCTTGATTGTTGTAACAAACTTCTTTTTGAATTGATGTGAAACATTGTTCTGTCGCAAAGCTTGTGATTGTAATAAATTCCGTACTAGCAATGTTGCTAATGTACCCTTGTTATGATATTTATGCTTGCATTCTCCCGATGGGAGTTACTTCTGATGCCGAAGCAATGCGATCCGTCATGCCTTTTACACTGTTTTTTGCAGGTTTTCCCAGTGCCTGCGTTTGTCGATGATTCTTCAGGTGCTCTTTCTGAAGATGATCGAATCCAGCGTATGAAGGATCGGATTGCGCAGATGGAAAAAGATCTGTGCAATACCAATGCCTTGGCTGCCATTGTCAGGAAGAAGGGCGAAATTGCAGCCGACGTAGAGTGCTATGCTCTTACTGAACTGCATAAGGCCACTGAAAGTTTGAACTGTAAGTTTCCTGGTCCTTGTGCTTATTATTCTTTGTCAAAAATGTATTGCTTGATCTTTCGTCAATTCCTTTGCTAGTCATAGCTCTGAACCGTGCTGAAGAGAACAAGCGGATTCACGAGCGCGTGAACGCATTGACTCAACTGTCATCAGCCGAGGAAATTTTCTGGAGGGAGCGCTTGAAAGCTTCGGCTGTCGCACAATTCCAAGATCGGGTCCAGCAGGTCCACCATTTCTTCGACAAGTGCTACAAAGCCCTGAGGGTAATTTGGAGGACGATGTTCCCCTTGAACGCGGTCCCTCCTACACTGTTGACTCTGATGTCTGAATTTGGGAAGAAAATTCGAGACTTGGTGCGAGCTCAGGTTTTTGCAGGGGCCAGGTTTACACTTGCCCTCGTCCTTGCACGTTATCCTTCGGCGAATCTGCTGACTATCGCCAACGCAGTTGGTGATTTGGAGACGCTATACCCGAAGGTAGTGTTGTCTGCCAATATAATTGTTGGCAAGCTTGAAGAGGATTCAAAGATACCTGAAGAAAGAGAAACTCCGCAAGAGTAATTAAGTTCTTATTGTAAATAGGTAATTTGGATATTTCATCCAAGCGTTTGGGAGCGCTTGAGTTGCATAGTTGAAACTTTATGTTCGGTAGATGCATGTATATGTACTTTTACCGTGTTAATGCCGTTGGCAAATTTTGGAAGAGCAAATCTTAATTGCCCGTTTAAACATATGTGTACTCGTTGGTCAGCAAATTGTTTGAGTGATCAGCTCGTGTTGCAGGTCTTGCTAAACCCGTTGTATGCGCAACTTTGCTTTCAACCGATGCATGTTCTGGCAGCAGCTCCCGAATATATCGGGAGCATTAACTCTGCCGATGAGCCTGTTGTTCTTTGATATTTCCATAAGTAAAATATCGAACGTGAGTTGTATTATATGTATTTCCAAACTCTTGCTATTTACGGCACTCATAGAGGCATCTATAGCAGAGGGAAAGGTCATTGTCCTTGTTTGTTTTTGCATCCTTTAGCACTCGTAGAGGCTTTTTTCGGAGCGCAATCTTTTGCCGCGTACTATGTTGCACCATCGTTCACCGAGGGGTGTAAGCAAGGTTTACGATGATGCGGATTAGATGCTCCGAATTACTGCAATGCTTATCAAGGAATCAAAACTTAAGTTCTCATTAATAAAGTAAGCACGGGACTAAAGGGCGAGGGAGACCCTGTTGAAAGTAAAGGGAGAACTAAACATTATTCATCTACTTTAAGCAATGAAAAGGTTCTTCTTATCTTCCGGCTTGTCCACCACGTTAGCGGTTTTTGAAGCCTCGTTGATTTCACCAGGGGTCTCGACAGCGATTGCCAGTGTCTTGCTGTCTCCTAAGACTGTTGTGCCATCAACTACCGAAGCTTTTGCCGCCGAAGCTTCTAGAGCAAGGTCGGCTGGCTTCTTCTTGGTTTCTCTGATTTGTTTTTCTTCCTTAATATCGCGTGACGACGACCTGGAAGGAAGATCAGCAATTTCCCGTTTTAACCCAAACTTTGCAGCAATCCTCTGAAAGTCACGATCACAATTGTCCGAGCATGAAAAACTTCCATAGACTGTGATGTTCGTCCCGCTGTTTTTTGGTTCCGTAAAGGCTGTTCGGGCAATATTCTCTAATTCGACGAAACGAAGACCAAACATCATAATTCACCGAGACGGACCCAGACACCGAAGGGGAGTCGAGGGGAGGCTCCGGGGGCCCCCACACCATAGGGCCGCGCGGCCAGCCCCCGGCCGCGCCTCGGCCTATGGGGGAGGGCACCCCGTTGCCCCTCCCCGCTGCCCGCCTCTCGCCTATATAAGCCCTTTCGACTCTAAAAACACGATACCAATTGACGAAACTCCGTAAAGACTCTGTGGGCGCTCGCCACCATCGCGGAACTCCACCTCGGGGACAGAAGCTCTCGCCCAGCACCCCGCCGGACGGGGAAGTGCTCCCTGAAGCCATCTCCCATCAACGCCATCGCCTCCATCATGCTCCGTGAGTAGTTCCCCCATGGACTACGGGTTCTAGCAGTAGCTAGTTGGTATTCTCTCTCCCATGTACTTCAATACAATGATCTCATGAGCTGCCTTACATGATTGAGATTCATCCGATGTAATCGGTGTTGTGTTTGTCGGGATCCGATGGATTGTTACGTTATGATTGTCTATCTACAAAGTTTATGAAGTTATTGTTGCTGCAATCTTGTTGTGTTTAATGCTTGTCACTAGGGCTCGAGTGGCATGATCTTAGATTTAAGCTCTATACTTATTGCTTAGATTGTATCTACAAGTTGTATGCACATGTCTATGTCCGGAACCAAAGGCCCCAAAGTGACAGTAATTGGGACAACTGGAGGGAAAGGCTTAGATATGAGGATCACATGTTTTCACTGAGTGTTAATGCTTTGCTCCTAGCTCTATTAAAAGGAGTACCTTAATTTCCAAGAGATTCCCTAGAGGCCCGACTGCCACCGGCTGGTAGGACAAAAGATGTTGTACAAGTTTCTCATTGCGAGCACGTATGACTATATATGGAAAACATGCCTACATGATTAATGATCTTGATGTTCTGTCTTAATGCTATTTCAATCCTATCAATTGCCCAACTCTAATTTGTTCACCCAACACTTGTTATTGGAGAGTTACCACTAGTGTAGATAGTCGGGAACCCCGGTCCATCTTTCATCATCATATACTCGTTTCTACATGTCATTGGAAGTAGTATCAACTATTTTCTCGGTGCCATTGCTCCCATATTACTATTACCGCCGCTGTGTTATCGTTACTACTGCTCTCATATCGCTACTTTCACATCACCCCCGTTACTAGTGCTTTTCCATGTGCAACTGAATTGACAACTCAGTTGTTAAGGCTTATAAGTATTCTTTACCTCCCCTTGTGTCGAATCAATAAATTTGGGTTTTACTTCCGTAAGACTGCCGCGATCCCCTATACTTGTGGGTTATCAAGATCTGTTTTCTCAGCGCTGCTGCCTGGGAGGCATAGCTCTACTCATAAGTTCACCTCGGGGAGTACACTCTACCTCTCTCTCGTTTTTATTTTGTTTTATTTTGTTTTGCTTAGTTTACTTTTGTCTAGTTTATTTGTGCTTAGTTTATTTCTCGTCTAGTATTATTTTGCTTAGTTTACTTTTGTCTAGTTTCTTTTTGTCTTGTTTTACTTTTCCTCATATACCCAAAAATCCATAAAAATTTGAAAAACCTAAAAATTAAAAACTGCTGTTATGGGAGAACCCATAACCTACTTGGAGCTTATAGAATATTATAATAATTATAGAGAATCAAGAGCGGAAAAGTGATGAGTGCTGTGATAGAAAAATTGAATACAATTGCTAAAATCTTGCTTAAACGCCATGATATAAACTGTTGCTCTCAACAGGACACTAAACATCTTAAATTTCAATGTGGCTTTAGTGAGGAATTTTTAATTAAGAACTATAATCGGAATAGCTATATTCATTTTGGGTTTGAAGAGGTAGAACAATTTGTCATATTTATGGGAGCCTCCGAGATAGAATCCTTCATGGTTAAAAATTATGAAACTTGTGTTGTTTGTAAGGACCTTAAAGATTATGTCTCTTCTATCCTTAATTTTTGCAATGAAAGTTACACTGATAATCCTTATATCATTGATTATAAAGAGAGACTCATTAATGCACAAGAATGCACTCACAATTTGGTGGACCCGTGGAAGAAGAAATTGATGAACCCGAAAGCTCATTGGATGAAAAAGAGGAGGAAATTGATGAACCCGAAAGCTCATTGGATGAAAAAGAAGAGGAGAGTGATGAACAAAAGGAGGAAGAATGGATTAGCTACCCATGCCAACCTTCTAATGAGAGTAACTCTTTATCTCTTACACTATTTGATTGTCCTCCATGCTTACCGAAAGAGGTTGAATGTTATGTTCCCGTGGATTCTCTTGAAATATTCCCTATGAGTAAAACTTGTGAGAATAATTATGCTACTGTTATTTATGATAATCCATGCTACTTTGATAAATCTTATGATAATGCTTTGTTTGTGCCTCGATGTCGAAATGCATGGTACTAAAGAATTTTGCGTAGCAAATGTTTATGATAAAGCTCTTGATGATGGTCCTATGTTACTTGATAATATTAATTGTACTACTAATGAAAATGGGATTGGAGAGGTCTTGACATTATCTATGAGTCCCATATCTCTTGAGATTGATCAACCATCTTGTTATATTATTGATAAAAGTGTGTTTGAAAGTTTTAATCGCACTATTTTTGAGCTTGATAAAAATTATGTGTTTATGGATCATGAAAAGCATGCTATATGTGATAGTTATATTATTGAGTTTGTTCATGAAGCTACTGAAAATTATTATGAGAGAGGAAAATATAGTTGTAGAAATTTTCATGGTGCTAAAACACCTCTCTATATGCTTAAAATTTTGAAGTTACTCTTGTTTTATCTTCTTATGCTTATCACTTTGTTCTTCATGAATTTATTTGTGTACAAGATTCCTATGCATAGGAAGTGGGTTAGACTTAAATGTGTTTTGAATTTGCTTTTTGATGCTCTCTTTTGCTTCAAC
Source organism: Lolium rigidum (assembly GCF_022539505.1). Lineage (NCBI taxonomy): Eukaryota > Viridiplantae > Streptophyta > Magnoliopsida > Poales > Poaceae > Lolium > Lolium rigidum. The sequence goes on along the minus strand of NC_061513.1, from coordinate 116,817,864 downwards.
TCTTATTTCTTGCGAAGTGCATCATTAAAACCGCTGAGCCCATCTTAATGGCATATAAAGAAAGAACTTCTTGGGAGATAACCCATGTGTTTATTTTGCTACTGTTTTGTTGTGTCTTGGAAGTTGTTACTACTGTAGCAACCTCTCTTATCTTTATTTTATTGCAATGTTGTGCCAAGTGAAGCCTCTAATCGAAGGTTGATACTAGATTTGATTTCTCGTAGAAACAGATTTCTATCCGTCACTGAATCTGGGCTGTTTTCTCTGTAGGTAACTCAGTAAAATTATGCCAATTTACGTACGTGTTCCTCAGATATGTACGCAACTTTCATTAGTTTTGAGTTTTCTGATTTGAGCAACGCAGTACTCTCTTTAAAATTGTCTTTACTGGCTGTTCTGCTTTGGCAGATTCTGTCTCTGTTTTGCATTGTCTCTTACGGACTTTAAGCAAGGCTCTAGACGTGGAGAGCTGTAGCTAATGTTTTATTGAGTTCTTGCAATGTGTCACTACAGGACCAATGTGAATTCAAGTTTTTTGAGTACTAACCCTCTAATGAAGTTTATGAGAAGTTTGGTGTGAAGGAAGTTTTCAAGGGTCAAGAGAGGAGGATGATATATGATCAAGAAGAGTGAAAAGTCTAAGCTTGGGGATGCCCCCGTAGTTCATCCCCGCATATTTCAAGGAGAGACTCAAGCGTCTGAGCTGGGATGCCTATGGGCATCCCTCTTCATCAACTTATCAGGTTTCTTCCATTGAAACTATATTTTTATCTCGGGTCACATCATATGTGCTTTACTTGGAGCGTCTATCAATGCTTTATTTTGCTCTTGTCTGAATAAGAATCGATCCCAGCAATCCTTGTTTGGGAGAGAGACGACGCTCCGCTTTTTCATATGGAGTCACCTGTTCTTCGCGTACTTTATATCAGGTTCCAACGATAAAAGCTGGAAGCTATGCATCACTTATGGTTATT
>NC_061513.1:116797688-116816790 GCF_022539505.1 Lolium rigidum | reverse complement strand
GCACCAAATGGCTAAGTGCAGTGGGCTGAACGGTATATATAGGGGTGGGGCTTTAGTCGCGGCTGGCCAGGCCAACCGCGACTAAAGGCCTTCGGCAACTTTAGTCGCGGTTGGCCAGGCCAACCGCGACTAAAGCTCCTCCCGTCCACCAGCTGGCCACCGAGCGCCCTGGGCCCAGGCCTTTGGTCGCGGTTCGCCTCCCGAACCGCGACTAAAGACTCCATTAGTCGCAGTTCATATATTTTCGCGACTAATGGGGCTGGACGGAAGCCTCTTTTTCTACTAGTGTAGCCACAGTAGTACTTACCGGTACATGTTTTATTCTGTAAACCCGGAGACTTGTTGGCGAACCGTTTCCAAGCCTTGTGGAGGATATCAGCCATGTCCCCCCACGCCTCAAGGGGTTTACTCTACGAGTCCATGACTTCTACTACCCCGGTGTCGGGTTCAATGACTAGCAGGATATAGTGAAACATGCGGACACATATGCATAACTCATCAATTACACTTAACACATGGATTAAGCGAAAAAGATTTAATGTGTGAAGACAGTAACACTCACGCGAAGTTGTAAGGAAATAGTATTGCCCTTTTGTATGAGTTTTTCCTTAAGGCATATACCAAGTTATTCTCCGTGTCCTTGGGAAAGGTGTTGACAGTATACCCATTCACGGTATATGGGTCAACGAACCCAAGATCATAGATTTGCCCCTTGCGGCATTCATGGATCTTCATTCTGCATAATATAGATAGTTATATGCATGCAATGGACGAGCCGCGGTAGAGACTTAATTACATAAATAATACTTACAGACTATAGACACTCAGTAGAGATTTGTCGAGGGCGTCTTGATTGAATAACTGAAATAATTCACAAAATTCGATGTTCATCACGTCAGTTCGCTCGTAGTGCTCATCTTTGATTGCCACCATGATCCAGTTCTGACCGTCCTTACATGCATCCAAGTACCAATTATGTAGTATTCGCAGTTGTGTTGATAGATGAGGCAACTCCTCGGCTCTGACAAGAGGTTGCCCGTACTTGTACTGGTATGTTATTTGGACATCACCCGTGATCATGAATTCGATGCGGCTTAAGTACTCAGGAATACTCATACCGGCCGCATCTGCCTCATCTTTGTATAGTTTTACCATCGTCGCATCAACGCACTGCAGGACATCGGGATACACTTGGAGCGGGGGGCACGAGTTTTTCTGGGTTCCAAGCTGGGGAACTGGTTTCCCTTCTTCCTTACTTTTTAGCCACCGCTCTCTTGCTACCACATTTGACTTGCGAATAGACCAGTCATAGTTCGATGAAAGACTTGGCTCAGGTTGATGAAGGCTCTTCAGCAGTTTCAACTTATTTTCCTTGGATATAGCTGGCTCGGGCTCAGGCTGGGGCTTTTTCTTGCCAAACATGGATTTCATGTGTTGTTCCTTTGCGATCTTGTCATTTTCCTCATCTGTATAGTCCTAAGGTCTCTTGGGAGGAACCTTAGGCACTCTTGGGAGGGGCTCTTGTTTGCGTTTCGGTGATCGGTTACGACTCAATGCCGTAGCGGTCCGCCTTTTGCTCTTAGACTGAGTGGTGGGCTGCGGCGGCGGAGAAGGCTCACGCGGCGGCGGAGAAGGCTCACGCGCCGGCGGAGAAGGCTGACGCACTGGAGACGGCTGCATCGGTGGAGAATGTTGGCTCGGTGAAGACCTTGTTGGCGCCTTCCAACCCGGAATCACAATGAATTCCTTTCGTCATAGAACTGTAGTGTTCTTGGCTTCTCCCAGCTCTAGCAAATCCCCTTCACCGGCAGGGTGGTCAAGCCTCAGCGGCCCATACCCATCCATAACTTGATCCACCCCGACAACAGCGTAGCCAGGTGGAACTGGTTTGAAGTGGTATCTTTGATCAGGTACTGGCGGTAAGACATAGCCGATTGCCGCCTTGAGCGTTAAGTAGCCCATCGTTTTGAAATGTAGCTCACAAGGTGTCGACTCTGTGATATAATCCAAAGGGTAGAGAGGAGCCATCTGCGGATCCACGGGGGAGGGAGGAGCCATCTGCGGATCCACAGGGGAGGGAGGAGCCATCTGCAGATCCACATCTGCATCATCACCCGGCAGCTCCGTGGAAGCCACGCTGCTTTTCCGCTGAGATCCCTGGCCGGTAGCATCGAATGCAACTTCTTCTATCTCGCCGATTAGCTTGAGGTTGGGTGACCGAGCCTCGACATTATCATCCTCACTTGCTCCTCTAGCTTAGCAACACGTTCTTGAACCACATCTTTTTCCTCTCGACGGCTTCTATCGGGATATTTCTTCGTTTCGCAGGAAACCCAATACACCACGGCTTGCCACCCGGTATGGTTCGTGTTCGTCCTGGGTGCTCAGGATTCCCAAGGGCGCGTGTGACCTGGTCCTTCTCTCTTTCGGGACGGAACTTCCCCTCTTCAACTTCCTTTGCAACAGTTCTAAAGGCTTCGATAGGAAGTGGGTTTTCCTGATGTCTTCGTGTATATATACAGTTCCTTTGTGCATCCAACGTGCCCCCATGCGCGTAAAACCAATCCCCTGGCCGCTGGTTCCATTTCAGTACCTCTGGCTCGATCCCCTTTGCAATTAGGTCCTTCTCCCATTTCTCCCACTTAGGCCAGCCAGCCTTGTAGCCTCCTCGTCCCATGGTATGGAAGTACATCTTATTAGAAGCATTTTTCGTATTGGTGACTGACCTTATCTTTGCCCTCTCTGATGTCTTGTACTTCACAAATGCCTCCCAGTGGTCTTTTATCTTCTCATAGGGGCCGTTGAAATCCGGAGTCTTCTTTTTCTTGACAAAGAAGTTGTCCAATTTCTTCTTGTAGTCGTTGAACTGTAGTGCCATCTTCTTAAGAGCCCACTTATTGACTCTTCGTTGTACGCTATTCAGCTCGGGATCCTCAGGGTCTGGCCTGTCATTCTCACTATCAGAGTCAGCTGGCTCCGGTAATATGAAATTTACCAGGAGTTTCCTAAACATCAGATTTTTGGATCTCGTATCGACATAAGTAACTCCTTCGTCCGCCTTTGCAGGTTTCTTCCATTCTTGAGTGGTGATCGGGATGGTGTCCCTAACAATAACTCCGTATTGACTTACAAACTTTTTTGCGTGATGCTTGGGAGAAATCGGTTCACCATCTATAGCGATTTCCGTGATGGTGCACCTTTCATGGTCTTCCATCTTTCTGGCCGCGCCTCGTTTAGTTCTGCCAGTAGTGTTTGTTGATCGGGAGGTCTAAAAGAGGAAACAACATTAATATATGTATATGCACAAATCTGTAGGCTTGGTTAATTAGTATATATACACTTTGGCGCCGTGAGCTTCTCCCTCGCAGTCGTCACCTTCTCCCTCACCGGAGCCGTCTCCACGGTGGTCTTGCTCATCTTCCTCATCGGAGCCGTCTCCTCGGGTTCGCTCGTCTCCCTCGCCGGATTGGTTTAGGTAAATAGATGTGATATCGTCATCATCACGGAAAATCTCCTCGACGAGGTATTCTTTTTCTAGGTCTCTTTCCATAGTTTCTGCAAAGACTTACAAGTTATTCTAATGCTATAAACACAACGAAGCAGTAATTAAGAATAATGCTCAATACATGATCAAAATTTTAGAGTTACACATATATATATAGGTACTAATTAAGGATAATGCTCAATACATAATCAAAGATCTGAGTTACACATATAGCTCGATCGGTCCCTAATACATCACTAGAACCTCTCAACGGCGCCGACCGGGTCCTGAGCCGCGCCGACTGAACCCCCAAAACCACGGAACAACAACAGGGTCATAGCTAATATGAGATCCCTGCAACACACACCATCCGCCCGTATACCTGGTCTCTAACAAATACAGGTAACGACGAACGTGCTCGTCCTCCTCTGTAATACGCTGAGCTACGACCTCCGGCGGCGCCGGCTCCCTCTGAAACGATCGTGGCCCACGCGACCTCCACCAGAGAATATCCGGGTCGACGACGGGACCCGGATTCCGCACCAAGGTGCGCGCCCCGGAAGATAACACCTCCCAGTGCCACCCCAGTGGAGCCCAGTCCCGAACTTCCCCCATCTGCTGCATCTCCTCTAAAATTGTCCTAGCTCCAGGACGCGGCGGGCGCGGCATCGTATGCAGACTAACCAATATAATATTGAATTTGAATAAAGTAACTAAATTTTGTCTGACACATACTAATAAAGTACTTATGAATATGAATCAAAGTAACTAAATTTTGTCAAACACATACTAATAAAGTACTTATGAATATGAATCAAAGTAACTAAATTTTTTCTAACACATACTAATAAAGTACTTACAACTTTTTTCTAACACATACTAATAAAGTACTTACTACTTTTTCTAACTAAATAACTAAATTTTCTAACTAAATAACCTAACTAAATTCTCTAACTAAATTTCCTAATTAAATTTTCCATCTAAGTAAACCTAACTACATAAAACCTAACTAAAATTTCTAACTAAAATTCCCTAATTGAAATCTAACTAATTATCTAATTAAAACCTAACTAATTTAAACCTAAATACGTTAAAACCTAACAGATTTAAATCTAACTAAAATCTAACTAATTTTCTAACAAAACCTAACAAATTTAAACCTAAAATGAACTAACTAAAACAAAAAAAAGAGGTCGGGGAGGCGGCGCCCTCACCTCTAGCTCTCTCTGCCGGCGCGGCAGGCAGAGGATTGCGGGCGGCGCGGGCGCGGTGGAAGGGCCGGGCGTCGGGCGGGGCAGCGGCGCAGGAGGGGGCCAGGTGGCGGCGGGCGGAGGGGGCCGGGCAGCGGCGGCGCGCGGACGCGAGGAGGAGGAGCAGCTGGCGGGCGGCGCGCACGAGCGGAGAGGGCGCGGGAGGAGGCGGCGGCGGCGGACGGCGGCGCGCGGAAAATTTGGGCAGCCTGACGGCGTCCTTTTCTCTCCTCGCGCGCGGTCGATCTGGGGAAGAAGAGGGGCGCCCGCGCAGTTTTAAGTGGAGACCCTTTTGCACCGGTTCGTGGCTGGAACCGGTGCAAAAGACCCTTTTGCACCGGTTCCAGCCACGAACCGGTGCAAAAGGTCAAAATTTTGGCTCCACTTTTTTGCATTCTTTCGCGCGGTTCCCGCCTTTTTTCTCTGTTTCGCGCGGGATGGAGTTCCCGCTACGACGTTGCACGGGTTCCCGCCACGATGCCGCGCAGGACATTTTCCCGCCACGATGCCGCGTGGGACATTTTCCCGCCACGACGCTGCGCGGGATATTTCCCGCGCCACGCGACGCCGTGCGGGATATTTTCCCGCCACGACGCGCAACGCGGAGATTTCCCGCCTACACGCCCTCTATAAATAGTACGCCCATGTCTCTCCCACTTCACTCATCACCGAACCCTAGCTTATTTCACAATGCCCCCAAAGCCGCACCCGCCGCCGGTGGAGGTCGACCCGCAGCTCGCGGAGATAGAGGAGTGGGAGGAGCTGCAGCGGCAGGAGGCAGCAGCTAGGAGGGCAGCAGCGGATGAGGTGGACCCGCAGCTTGCAGAGATAGAGGAGTGGGAGGAGGCGGCGCTAGCGGCTACCATAGAAGCATTTGAGAGGCAGAGTCTCCAGGAGCTGCATAAGCGGCCGCGTGTGGCGGATCTGGATAGTGAGGAGATGCATAAGTGTCGTCGTGAGGAGGAGCTGCGGCAGGAGGCGGCGGCCAGGAGGGCAGCAGCGGATGCGCGGAAGAACTAGTAGAAGTTTTTGTTTTAGTTTAAGTTTAGTTAACGTATCTTGTTAAATTTCAATAAAGTCATTGTCGTTAGTTTATATACCCCTTTTATCCCGGTTCCTGGCTTGAACCGGTGCTAAAGATGGTGGATTAGTTTGTGATAATGTATCCATATTGTGCACACATGTGTATCTTGGGATGTCTTACAATGTTGCAGGAGGAAGTTTAGCTTTTCATCGCACGAAAAATCCATTTTCCATTTTCGAGGTGCCGAAAAGGGGGTGTTTTGTGAAGGAACCACAAAATTAAAGTTTCACATTGGTACCAACACATTTTTCAAAAATAGTAGACCACCTAAGATGGATAATTTCCCAACCTGTGTATCTGGAACCTTCCCGTCCACCCCTCGTGAAAAAGACAAATTCCTGCCGAATCGGCAGGAGGTCGGCCAGATTTGAACTACAGGCACATGATATAATGCTCAATATTTTTTGTAAAAATATTTATTGGGTTCACAACATGCTATTTCATCAGAGATCCAGTGAAAGTTTAGCGAAACTCCGCCCCGAGCGAAGGATATCATGCCCGCCGTTTTGAATATAGTTTGAAACGAGCATAAAAAATTCAAAAATGATCCAAACAACGTGAAACCTTCGCGTGCTGTCATATTATGTGTCATACTTGCAAGGAAAAAATAATAAACTTGGATAATTGCACACATCACAAAAATCCTTCACAATATGGGCTATCATGTTCGAGGTTTCATGGCATTTAGATCAAACGACCAATGTTACTAATAGAATCGCCACATAGTTTGTGATAATGTATCCATATTGTGCACACATGTGTATCTTGGGATGTCTTACAATGTTGCAGGAGGAAGTTTTCCTTTTCATCGCATGAAAAAATCCATTTTTCCTTTTCGAGGTGCCGAAAAGAGGGTGTTTTGTGAAGGAACCACAAAATTAAAGTTTCACATTGGTACCAACACATTTTTCAAAAATAGTAGACCACCTAAGATGGATAATTTCCCAACCTGTGTATCTGGAACCTTCCCGTCCACCCCTCGTGAAAAAGACAATTCTTGCCGAATCGGTAGGAGGTCGGCCAGATTTGAACTAGAGGCACATGATATAATGCTCAATATTTTTGTAAAAATATTTACTGGGTTCACAACATGTTATTTCATCAGAGATCCAGTGAAAATTTAGCGAAACTCCGCCCCGAGCGAAGGATATCATGCCCGCCGTTTTGAATATAGTTTGAAACGAGCATAAAAAATTCAAAAATGATCCAAACAACGCGAAACCTTCGCGTGCTGTCATATTATGTGTCATATTTGCAAGGAAAAATAATAAACTTGGATAATTGCACACATCACAAAAAAATCCTTCACAATATGGACTATCGTGTTCGAGGTTTCATGGTATTTAGGTCAAACGACCAATGTTACTGATAGAATCGCCACATAGTTTGTGATAATGTATCCATATTGTGCACACATGTGTATCTTGGGATGTCTTACAATGTTGCAGGAGGAAGTTTTCCTTTTCATCGCACGAAAAATCCATTTTCCATTTTCGAGGTGCCGAAAAGGGGTGTTTTGTGAAGGAACCACAAAATTAAAGTTTCACATTGGTACCAACACATTTTTCAAAAATAGTAGACCACCTAAGATGGATAATTTCCCAACCTGTGTATCTGGAACCTTCCTGTCCACCCCTAGTGAAAAATACAAATTCCTGACGAATCGGTAGGAGGCCGGCCAGATTTGAACTACAGGCACATGATATAATGCTCAATATTTTTTGTAAAAATATTTATTGGGTTCACAACATGCTATTTCATCAGAGATCCAGTGAAAGTTTAGCGAAACTCCGCCCCGAGCGAAGGATATCATGCCCGCCGTTTTGAATATAGTTTGAAACGAGCATAAAAATTCAAAAATGATCCAAACAACGCGAAACCTTCGCGTGCTGTCATATTATGTGTCATAGTTGCAAGGAAAAATAATAAACTTGGATAATTGCACACATCACAAAAAATCCTTCACAATATGGGCTATCGTGTTCGAGGTTTCATGGCATTTAGGTCAAACGACCAATGTTACTGATAGAATCGCCACAAATGCTTCACAGTACATGTTAATAATACATTATGATCGCTTTGACCGTAACCATGGAGCATCTTCAGCATTTAACGCGATGGTTGGGTCAATGTTCACTGTGAACGGCGGAATTTCAGCAAACTTATTATAATCTTCTGATATGTCTGTCTTATCCTCGACTCCCACGATGGTTCTTTTACCTGAAAGAACTATGTGACGCTTTGGCTCATCGGATGAGCTCGTTTCCTTATGTTTTCTTTTCTCCGGTCTGGAGGACATGTCCTTCACATAGAAAACCTGAGCCACATCATTGGCTAAGACGAATGGTTCGTCTCTGTAACCAAGATTGTTGAGATCCACTGTTGTCATTCCGTACAGATGGTCTACCTTTACCCCTTTTCAATCCAGCTTGAACCATTTGCACCGAAATAAAGGGACCTTAAAAGAAGGTCCATAGTCAAGTTCCCATATCTCCTCTATGTAACCATAATATGTGTCCTTTTCCCCACTGTTAGTGTTTGTTGCATCAATATGGACACCACTGTTTTGGTTGGTGCTCTTTTTATCTTGGGCGAACGTGTAGAAGGTATTTCCATTTATCTCGTACCCCGGAAAGTCAAGATACGAGTCGAAGATGGTGACCCGCCAACAAGTACAACCGATCTCCAATATCGTTGTTATTAATGAGATGTGCTCGGAGCCAACCGCCGAATGTCTCGCATATGTTTATGTGTAATCCAGTCTTCGACTGCCCCGGATGTTGGGAGCGTACAATATTCTTGTGTTCGATGATATACGTGGCCACCAAGGTGGAACTTTGTAGAACCGTGTAGTGTGCTTGAGTGAAAGAAATCCCGTCCCTACATATCATTGATTTCCTTCCTAGCGTGCCTTTTCCACTTAGTCGACCCTCATGTTGCGATTCAGGAACACCAATCGACTTAAGGTCAGGAATAAAGTCAACACAAAACTCAATGACCTCCTCTGTTCCATAGCCCTTGGAGATGCTTCCTTCTGGCCTAGCACGGTTATGAACATATTTCTGTAAGACCCCCATGAACCTCTCGAAGGGGAACATATTGTGTAGAAAGACAGGACCGAGGATGGCAATCTCTTCGACAAGGTGAACCAGGAGATGCATCATAATATTGAAGAAAAAGATGGTGGAAACACCAACTCAAAACTAACAAGACATTGCACCACATCCTTCTGTAACTTTGGAAGACTAGCTGGATCGATTACCTTCTGAGATATTGCATTAAGGAATGCACATAGCTTCACAATGGGTATTCGAACATTTTACTGCGTAAGCCCCCTCAGTGCAACCGGAAGCAACTGCGTCATAATAATGTGGCAGTCATGTGACTTCAGGTTTTGGATTTTTTTTTTCTCCGCCATATTTATAATTCCCTTTGTATTTGATGAGAATCCAGACGGCACCTTGATACTGTAAAGGACTTCAAAAAAGATATCCTTCTCTGCTTTGGTAAGAGCGTAGCTGGCAGGACTTAAGCGATTCCCTGTATCCGTCTTGTAATTCTGTTCTTGCTTGTTCTTTGGAACTTTCATACGATACTGGTCCTCCTGTGCTTCTGGTGTATCTTTTGTCTTCCCATACACGCCTAAGAAGCCTAGCAGGTTCACGCAAAGATTCTTCGTCACGTGCATCACGTCGATTGAAGAGCGGACCTCTAGGACTTTCCAATAGGGTAGACCCCAAAATAGAGATTTTTTCTTCCACATGGGTGCGTGTCCGGTAACGACGTCATTCGGAACAGATTGGCCGCCAGGACCCTTTCCAAAGATTACTTTTATGTCCTTGACCATATCAAGTAAAGCATCACAGGTATGGAGTTCAGGCTTCACTCGGTGATCTGCCTCACCACCGAAATGATTGCCTTTCTTTCTGACGGGGTGCCTCTTTGGAAGAAATCGACGATGCCCCAGGTACACAACCTTCTTACATTTATTCAAATAGGCACCTTCGGTCTCATCTAAACAGTGCGTGCATGTATTGTATCCCTTGTTTGTCTGTCCTGAAAGGTTACTAAGAGCAGGCCAATCATTGATGGTCATGAAAAGCAACGCTCGTAGGTTAAATGACTCATGTTTGTACTCATCCCATGCATGTACACCTAGTTTGCTCCACAACTGTAAGAGTTCTTCAAATAATGGCCGTAGGTACACATCAATGTCGGTGTCGGGTTGCTTTGGGCCTTGGATGAGCACTGGCATCATAATGAACTTCCGCTTCATGCACAACCAAGGCGGAAGATTATAGATACATAGATTTACAAGCCAGGTGCTATGACTGCAGCTTTGCTCCCCAAAAGGATTCATTCCATCTGTACTTAGGCCAAACCTTAAGTTCCTCGCGTCATCTGCAAAATCCGGGAACTCTCTATCGATTGTCCTCCACTGCGACCCATCAGCGGGGTGTCTCAGCATCTCGACTTTCTTACGGTATTCTTTGTGCCATCGCAACAACCTAGCATGCTCTTTATTTCTGAACAGACGTTTCAACCGTGGTATTATAGGAGCATACCACATAACCTTGGCAGGAACCCTCTTCCTAGGGGGCTCGCCCTCAACATCATCAGGGTCATCTCGCCTTATCTTATACCGCAGTGCAGTGCATACCGGGCATTTTTCCAAATTTTCATACTCAGCGCGGTAGAGGATGCAGTCATTAATGCATGCATGTATCTTCAGCACCTCTAATCCTAGAGGGCGGAGAACCTTCTTTGCTTCGTACGTACTGTCAGGCAATTCGTTATCCTTTGGAAACCTCCTCTTCATTATTTTCACTAACTTCTCAAATGGCTTGTCACATATACAGCCTCTACCTTCCATTGCAGCAACTCCAGTGTGGCACCGAGCTTTGTGTTGCCATCTTCGCAATTTGGGTATAACTTCTTTTTGTGATCATCTAACATGCCCTTTAACTTTCGCTTCTCGTTTTCTGTTTCTGCATCTCTGTGTGCATCAGCGATGGCCCGACGAAGATCATCATCAACAGGCTCATCGGATGCCTCTTCATCTTCACTTCCTCCTGCCTCTTCATCTTCATCATGCCCTGTTGCAGTATCACCGTAGTTAGGGTACATATCATCATTCTCTTCTTCTTCGTCGTCGTCTTCCATCATAACCCCTCTTTCTCCATGATTGGTCCAACAATTATAGCTGGGCATGAAACCTTTCCAAAGCAGGTGGGAGTGAATGACTTGCCATTTAGGGTATTGCTTTAAGTTCCGGCAATCAACACATGGACAACACATAAAACCATCCGCATGTGGGTTTTCCTGAGCCACATGGATAAATTCTTTCAGGCCCGAAGTGAACTCGGGTAGACGTCGGTCAACGTACATCCATTGCCGCCGGTTCATCTACATCAAATAATTAATTAAGTTTATCAAAAAACTATTACAAAACATCATAATATTTATAAATAGTGGAAATTAGCACCGTACAAATGAAAGGGTAAAGTTGCTTAACCTTGATCGAGGAGGAAAGAAAGAGGAGAAAGCTTAAGTGTCGCTCCGGCACCTCATATAATTTTTTGTGTAAAATCAAGCGGCATCATTCTCTCAGACATTTCATCGAGCACCTTATGTACATGCCAAAAAGAAGCAAGGTAGCACTCAACACACACACATTTCTCCTAGAAAAAATGAAGTGAGTTGGCTGGTTGGGGGTGAGCTGAATATATAGGGCAAAGGGTCCTTTTGCACCGGTTCGTATTACGAACCGGTGCAAAAGAGCTCCGGCACCTCATATAATTTTTTGTGTAAAATCAAGCGGCATCATTCTCTCAGACATTTCATCGAGCACCTTATGTACATGCCAAAAAGAAGCAAGGTAGCACTCAACACACACACATTTCTCCTAGAAAAAATGAAGTGAGTTGGCTGGTTGGGGGTGAGCTGAATATATAGGGCAAAGGGTCCTTTTGCACCGGTTCGTATTACGAACCGGTGCAAAAGATAGCTCATTTGCACCGGTTCGTAACACGAACCGGTGCAAAAGGTTCCGCGGCTGGCACGTGCCTGGCGACGAACCTTTAGCACCGGTTCGTGTTACGAACCGGTGCAAATGAGCTATCTTTTGCACCGGTTCGTAATACGAACCGGTGCTAAAGGTCCCTCGAACGTCCAAAGGGCACGAACCGGTGCTAATGACCCCCTTTAGCACCGGTTCGTGCCAAAATTGGTGCAAAAGCTCTTTGGGGCAAAAAACGAAAGCCCTTGTTTCTACTAGTGCCACCTGTTCGGAAAGCACCCGCATGACCTCCTGCAGAAGAACCGCCATGTCTACCTGTGGAGGCTGGCCCAGACCTCCAAGGTGTTTGTCTCGTACGGCTGCTACCAGGCCTGCCCTGACCAGAAGGATGTTCCCAGGATAACACTGCAGGAGGTCCTGTCCGGGAGGCCGGCGCCTCGTGGGAGGTTCGAGGCTCTGGCGTGGCGATCGCAGATACCCCCTTGCTACAATTACCTGATGAGCTGCTCGGTGCAGACGCCGGTGCCTCATATTCATGTTCTGGCTAGGAAGAACCGATCCCGGCTGGCCTGAATTTGTAAATCTTGTTGATGTTAGTTCACGTAGATCCATCTTGTAGGGCTGATGCCAACAAAATTCAGCAATTTAGACCCATTTGTCTTCTCCGATGCATTTGTAAGTTGATTACGGAAAACTTTGACGATCAGACTTGACCCTTATGCAAGCAAGATTTTTAGTGTTCAGCAGAATGCTTTTATTAAGAATAGATATCTTATGGATGGAGTTTTTTCTCTGCATGAAATTATGCATCATGTGCATGTTAACAAACAAGTGGGTATCATTTTGAAAACCGATTTTGAAAAAGCCTATGACAAAGTTAATTGGGACTTCCTCCTGAGTTGTCATGAGATGAGAGGTTTCTGCCCCATGTGGTGTTCTTGCATTAGGCAATCCTTACATAATGGAAAAGAAGTGTGAAAATTAATAATGAGATGGGTCCCTATTTTCAGAGTGCTAAAGGGGTGCGTCAAGGCGACCCCATGGCTCCTTTTTTATTCAATATGGTTGGAGAATCTTTAACGAAAATGGTTTTACAAGCGCAACAAAATGGTTTGCTTAGTGGTTTGGCCCCTGATCTTGTTGAGAACGGTGTCACTATTCTTCAATATGCGGATGACACGGTCCTATGTTTGTCGCATAACCCTGAGAATTCTATGAACCTTAAGTTGTTGCTATACATAATTGAGCTAATGTCGGGTTTAAAAATTAACTTCATGAAAAGTGAATTTTTTTCAATCAATGCGGACAATGATACAACAAAGTTTTATTCTGATTTGTTCAATTGTCAAGTGGGGCAATTGCCCATGAAATATCTGGGCATGCCTGTCACTTTTGCCAACTTGAAAAATATTGACTGGGACTTCCTGGATGCTAAGATGCTTAAAAAGCTCGATTCCTGGATCGGTGGCTCGGCAACCTCTGGAGGGCGTTTGGTCCTACTGGATTCTAGCCTTTTCGGTATTCCCTATTTTTATATGTCGATGTTCTTGATGAACAAGACATTTGTGGAAAAAAATTGACAAGCATAGGAGAAGTTCTTTTGGGCTGGCAAGAAGAAAAAAAAGAAAAAACCATTTGGTTAAATGGATGAGAGTTTGCCACTCTAAAAAGAAAGGGGCATGGGTGTCAAGAACCTTAGGAAGCAAAATGTCAGTCTCCTATGTAAGTGGTGGTGGAAATTAGAGACACAAAATGGATTGTGGCAAACAACCGTTAAAGCCAAATATCTTAGAAATAAATCAATCGCCTCGGTTAAGCAGAGATTGCATGATTCGCCTGGATGGAAAAATCTACTGAAAGTGAAAGATTTCTATTTTGCTAGGAGAAAAGTTTTGCTGCAAAAGGGTAACCTTGTGAGGTTTTGGATGGACCCCTGGCTTGATGATACTCCTTTATGTGAATCCTTCCCAGCTCTTTTTGACATTTGTCAAGGGCAAGATTGGACGTTTGAGAGAACCATGAGTTGTAGTTTGGTTGTTCCTTTCCGGAGAAGAATGTTACATGACATGGTATCTCGGTGAGAGCATATTAAAACATGTGCTCTTAGTCATCCTATCTCCTTGGATTCGGTTAGTTTTCTGGAGTTTGAGTGCTAATTGTTGTTTCTCCACCAAGTCGATGTATCAACATTTAGAGAAAAATGTGGCTGGATCCCATAATAAGTGGATTTGGAAAGCAAAAAAATCCCTTTGAAAATTAAGATTTTCTTGTGGCAACTCCTTCAAAATGTTATTTTAACTGGAGACAATCTTAAAAAGCAAAAGTGGGATGGTTCTCCTCTCTGATCCTTTTTTTACCAGGAAGAGACTATGACTCATTTATTTTTTGATGAATGCTCCAATGCCAAGGTGGTCTGGGGCAACCTGGGAGAGATATTGGGAACTTCTTTGTGTCCCTCTTCTTTATGGCAAAGTGTGGCAAGGTTTTACCAGTTTTATCCTCGAGGGAGAAGATTTCATATGTTGCTTCTCGCTGCCATTTGCTGGGGAATTTGGAAAGTTAGGAACAAAATAACTTTTGAGAAAGTTGTTGTCTGTTCCCCTTTGGTTACTATTGCTATGATATGTTCCTTGTTACACTACTGGGAAGGTTTGTTCGGGTGCGAAGACGGCGGGAGGATCAAGCGGGGAGCAGACCAAATGCTCCAGCGGGCGTTCGTGCTTCACTCCAATGCGCCTCCCGCGATGGCTCCGGGGACTTCAACTACAAGACAGGGGATGCTGATGATAACAAATGGTGGAGACTGACTATCTCCTGTAGTTGTTGTTGAGATTTTGTAGTAGTTGAGGGATAAAAGCTTTTGCTATTGTTGTTTGCTTTGCTGGTTGTATGCTGGATTAGTGTGGCACCCTTTGAACCTGTGTAGTGTAGGGTAAGTTTTTTGCCCCGTAGCTTGGTTTCGATACCGAGATCAAGCAGTGGGTTTTCCTACCATTTTGTTTTCTTTTGCTGGGCATGTCCTATCCCTTTTCTTCTCCTTTTGTTCATGTTTTGTTGTGGGATATGAACATTTGTATTTCTGTTATGCTTACTAGCAAAATGTCTGGCGCGGCGGCACGCCGCGCCTGCGATCTGGCCAGTGGATGAAAAATTGCTTAAAATAAATCTGGAATATTGGCCAAATAGAAGGGATCAAATTGTTCTTAAAGAAGATCAACTTTATTGTCTCGTCACTTTATTAGTTCTAATGAACTGAACAATTACTAAAAGAAGAAAATAAACTGAACACAACATAGAGTATTATGAAGTTCTCTACACATACTCAGTCGACACGATACAAATGGATTGACCATTGCTTATGTAGCACATCAAGAATTCAAGAATACTGATCATGAGCGGCACTGTTACTACACAGAGCCTACAACAGCAGTGGCTCAGCTGTTTGTCCTTCTTTCACTGAATACCATTCTGGAAGCGTAGCGGTGTATTGAACTGACCAACACAAAAAAAAAACCGTAGTAGCATCAAGAGATATTGTTTCTAGATTGCTGAATCTTCCGAACATTAGGTGCATCATCGGCATAAAATAATAAGGCACAACAGGCTGCTGTTACGAAGTATAGCAGAGTTCAACACAAGACAAATTATCTTCCAGAAATGCTCACATCTGACAATAGTACAAAAGTTAGCTTCAGTTTGGATCCCATATCTACCACATGTGCATTTCTTCTGCATCATGGAAGTACCTCTATTCAACAATCTGCATGCATTGATTTTTAATTGAATAAATATCCTCTTATGTATACTACCTTGATGTATCTAACTCGGGTACTATCATATTCGTTATTAAAGGTAAGTCAAGAAAAGGTTGCAATATACTATGCGAGAAGGCTTCCTATATAACTATATGCCATTTGAATAAATCACTGGCCTAATTCGTCATTGTAAAGATGCAGGGTACGAAAGACTTGAACAAAGACAAGAAAAGAACCAGTTAAGGCCTTATATATAACATTTAAGGTCTATCAAAGAGCTTTCCAATTGCTCCAAAGTGGAATAACATAGTGGCCTCACAATAAAAGTTACATAATGACGGGATTTATTTAGGTTTCGAACTCGTGCACAATAATATACGGACTTTCAAGTAACTTCAGTACATACTCCAAAGTGGAACCAAATTAGGTATTCATGTTTTAACATGTCCTATATACAACTATGAAGTTCAATTATACACATTTATATGGGTTTAAAATGCGTTATGACCAAAGACAATCATACCAGAAAGAAAGTCGCAGTAATGCTTTATCCATGCCAACTTCAGCAGCCAAATTTCTGTTCTTTTTATTCGAAACCGCAACCTGCAGAAATGGATCACATCAGTATTGCAGAAGGTAACAACTAATGTTTTTATTAGCGTTGGCATGGTGCGCTTTTGAACACCTACAATGTTTCCCTTTATAGTACTACTCCTTAATCTAATTACTCCGATCATTGGGATAATCATGGTTTTACTAATCAAGTGAAAGACTCATGCCAAGTCCTCAGAATGCCAAACATGCTTTAAATCATCAGAATTTTGTACACGCCCAAGAATATGCTCAAGCACCAGCATCTGAAGTTCAACAACCAGGGATGGCATCAGTTTTAGTTAAGAAATTGTGTGATGATATTACCATCTAATATTATTTGATGTAGTACACACAATTTGCATCCAATAAATATGACAATGCAGCATCAGTGGCATTATCTAACATTGGAATAATAAAATAATTCATACAGGAAATTAAAATGTATAGGAAAAGCATGGTGAAATGAGAAATGAAAAATGAAAGATTGCAGGTCACTATTTACTCACACCAATATATGCGGTGTAGCGTAGACAAAGCATGGTGGGGTGACAGTGTCAAAAACTCATGGACTGAAACAACAAAATCATGGTTCACCTGAGCCCAAGTGCCGCTCTGCTCACTCCTGCTCCGGGCTTCCACCACTGACCGCCGCCGAGGTCTTGTGCAGCCTGTGTCACCGCCGACCATGTACTGAACAGCATCAATGGTTACACCTAAAACATGTACTTTTAACCTCCATGTCCGATCCAATAAAAAAGAAGCGGCAAAATATTCCTACACTATTACGTGTTAGAGCATAAAGAAATTGGTTTTTGAGCATCAAACAACCCAGTTTGGTAACAAGTAATCTATCTAATACCAATGTATTGAAAAAAATGCATTTCATCTTCCGAATATTGGTGCAAATTATATATGCCAAATTTAGTGGCATATGGGAACATCCTTTTGGATTGTCACAGAATATCTAAGGTTGAGTAGTCGATCTATAGAAAAGTTAGCAAGAAAGGGCGAACATTGCCGCTTATCTTAAACAAATTTTGTCCTAGATATGAATTTCAGATGAAAACACATGATGAATAAACAAATGGTAATCACAAAGATTTTCATGCCATCTTTTTATGTGTGTAACTGATCATGGTGCATGTAATGTGAGATTATAGTTGTGACTTTCAAATATAGTACAGTACTGAATTATATTTGGCAAAATCCACTCAGGAGTTAGTCTTAGGAGTAAAGTACCAGGAAAATGGCTGGGTCACATTATGGCTCTATCGACCAATAACTCGTCTCCTCATGATGTAACTAATTTCTAAGATAGAAAAGTATAAAGCATCAGTGGAAACCAACCCAGTGATAAGCCACATTAGTCAATCTAGGAATGTCTAAAAGCCAAGGTAAATGTATAACTTTTTTTTAGCCTTGTCATGTCATCAAAAACAAATGTACCTTACTCGATTAGCTCGTATTTTGTGGTCTCATCATAAAAAGGAGGATTTTGAAAGTGTTTCCTCACAAAAGAGATATACTTACCTTCTTTTCAAGAAAGTGCAGAGGTGAATAGAAGTTGTTCTACCTATCATCTGTTTGTAGGTTTCATCGAAAACAAAAAAAATCACAGTAGGTATAACATATATGAATGTGTGTGTCATTACTTGAACATGGAGATGAAGGAGATATGCCCTAGAGGCAATAATAAAGTGGTTATTATTTATATCTTTATGTTTATGATAAATGTTTATATATCATGCTAGAATTGTATTAACCGAAACATTAGTACATGTGTGATATGTAGACAAACAAGAAGTCCCTAGTATGCCTCTTAAACTAGCTTGTTGATTAATGGATGATTAGTTTCATAATCATGAACATTGGATGTTATTAATAACAAGGTTATATCATTGTATGAATGATGTAATGGACACACCCAATTAAGCGTAGCATAAGATCTCGTCATTAAGTTATTTGCTATAAGCTTGCGATACATAGTTACCTAGTCCTTATGACCATGAGATCATGTAAATCACTTATACCGGAAAGGTACTTTGATTACACCAAACACCACTGCGTAAATGGGTGGCTATAAAGGTGGGATTAAGTATCCGGAAAGTATGAGTTGAGGCATATGGATCAACAGTGGGATTTGTCCATCCCAATGACGGATAGATATACTCTGGGCCCTCTCGGTGGAATGTCGTCTAATGTCTTGCAAGCATATGAATGAGTTCATAAGAGACCACATACCACGGTACGAGTAAAGAGTACTTGTCAGGAGACGAGGTTGAACAAGGTATAAAGTGATACTGAAGATCAAACCTCGGACAAGTAAAATATCGCGAGACAAAGGAAATTGGTAATGTATGTGAATGGTTCATTCGATCACTAAAGTCATCGTTGAATGTGTGGGAGCCATTATGGATCTCCAGATCCCGCTATTGGTTATTGGTCGGAGTGAGTACTCAACCATGTCCGCATAGTTCACGAACCGTAGGGTGACACACTTAAAGTTGGATGTTGAAATGGTAGTACTTGAATATGGAATGGAGTTCGAATATTTGTTCGGAGTCCGGATGAGATCCCGGACATCACGAGGAGTTCCGGAATGGTCCGGAGAATAAGATTCATATATAGGATGTCATTTTATGTGAAATAAAATGTCGCGGAAGGTTCTATGGAAGGTTCTAGAAGGTTCTAGAAAAGTCCGGAAGAAACCACCAAGGAAGGTGGAGTCCACATGGGACTCCACCTCCATGGCCGGCCAGCCCTAGATGGGGAGGAGTCCCAAGTGGACTTCCCCATAGGGGGCCGGCCACCCCCCACATGGGAGGTGGAAATCCCACCTTTTGGTGGGAGTCCTAGTTGGGCTAGGTTTCCCCCTCTTATGGAAGGTTTTTGGTTCGGGTCTTATTCGAAGACTTG